>NC_141148.1:143499706-143789706 GCF_053477565.2 Lygodium microphyllum
GCTCAAGCAAGCAAGAACAAGAAGAAGAAGAGAAGAGCTACTTTTGGCCACACACAAGAATGAACTTCTCATTCACTTTTCAACTTTATATACAAAACCCTAAATCCCTTTTGGGCGGTCATCCCCTTTTTCCCCTTTTTACATGGCCGGCCATAGCCTAGACCATTTTTCCCATTGTCCTTCTATCTTCCTAGCTTCCTTTCCACCGCCCGTCTACATTTACAAATTGCACGAGTGAGAGCCCGACGCTCTTTTACAAGATTTCAGGGTGCGCCTTTTTATTTTAAAACGCGCCTTTCCACTTTTGCCTTTGCCTTGGACTTTTAAGGTTGCCCTTGCGCTTTTGGCCTTTTCCCCTTTTCTTTCTTCAGTCGGGCTACCTTTTTCCGCCTTTGCCCTGCGTCTTTTCCACTTCTTTTTGATTTCTTCGTGTTGGGGTTAACATTACCCCCCTCCTAGACGAGTGGCAGTCCCATGGCACTCACCGTTGTAGGTAGCAGGCTGTAGCATACACTGAAGACGTGGGTGACAAGGACGCCTGTGGTTTCCGTGGAGAAGTGTTGGTGGTGGTGTGACAGAAGGTCCTGGGGGCCTGTTGGTAGCCAAGGTGGCTGGTGGAAGGTTGTTGGAGTTGGTGGTAGGGCTATGCTGTGTTGGGGATTGCATTGATGGCCAGCACGAGTATTGGTTTGTTGGGGATTCTGCACATGACGATTCTTTGCGGGCTTGTTGGATGGTAAGGGACAAGTATCAAAGTTGAGTGTTGATGAAGAGCAAACAATACCTTATACCTGCAATTGGAAAACCTCACCTGTGATCTCTCCTTAAGGGGTAGTGCTAGGCTTCTCATTGTGCACAAGACATATTTTGATTAGCTTGGGAGACAGGTCGAACGCTAAGCAAGCCTAGCGTATTGTCCTGCACTTGAGGACCCAAACTGTGGATATCTTCGGTGCAAATATTATGTGAGTGCTCGTGCATACTTAGATATTACATAGTTAGAAGACCGTGGGCTAGTTTCTCATAACAATTCGTGGATGAAGCAAAGTTGTCCATGTGGAGAAGGAGTACGCGAGAAGGCATATGAGACATCCTTTGCATTGTGACTGCACGATGTGCATAATGGAATACAAGGACACCGCACTTTCAATAGCTGGAAACTATTGGACTTGCTTGATGAGTACGGTGTACCTTTCATGGCCAATCGTGCAGTGCTTATCACCACTGATTGCAATGGTACTAAGGCAGAGTGCAAAAGAAAATTGTGCAAGTGGGTCAGGGTGACAGGTCTAACCCTAGGCGAGACAAGCTCCTCAGGTATGTCCTACCCTTGATGTGCCCTGAATAATTGTGGGTGATTGTAAGGGGCTAGGGGACTAGGGACGAAGCCAGTCGACCAAGGTCACCAGACGTACCTAATTTGAGGACCCCTAGGTGCTGTGATGTGATCGTGGGTGCTTCTTATTTTTCCATTCACTTCTTTTTCTTTTCTTTTCTTTTTCTTTTCTTTTCTTCTCTTTCCTTTTTTTTTTTTTGCTTGTGTACAACCATTACAATATGTTGAGGCTATCAGCATTTCAATGGGTTGGAAAATGTCAAGCTTCGAAGGCTCAGAAAATGAATAGTACAATGATGATGGTGCCCTAGCCTCGCTGTTAGAGAAGCAGTTGGCGAAAGGGGGAGATACACTTGAGATATTGCAACCCTCCTTGCGGCACATGCGATGCGGGTACAATTGAGGTAACGACTGCCGTGAGCCAACTATAGAGCTTGACCCAGAAAGGGGGCATGGCCCAGGAATGTTTTGTGGGCCATGCAATGTGGGCGATTGGCAAGGGTGCTTTCGGCAGCGTGGCTTTTCCGCGGCTTGTTGTGGGGTTGTGGGTGTTGTGGTGATTAGGCATTGAACATTTTCGCACAAGGACCTGTATTATCCTGCATCCACTTGTCGCTTCATGAGAGCATATGCATTGTGTATGCCGCAACTATAATAAACCAGTGCAATGCAAGGAGACATCACTTATTTGAATTCTATGGTGTTGACTAGACATTTATCACCTGCGCTTGATTAGCTTTTTCTTTTGCTAAAGGCGTAGCATATATTAGACGCAGATATGATAAGTTCATACAAGTCAGGAACATGTCAACACTTAACAAGTCGGGAACACTTAACCATTTAAAAACAAAAAGTCTTGGCCAGTTATCATTTGATAAGCCCCTTATGCATTATGGGCTACTCGATTTGTACGAGGTGGGGCGAGTCTGGATGGCCGGGTGATTGGGGCTCTGCTGGTGTGGGACTCCCGTGGGGGTGAGCAAGGAACATGTCGGCCGAGACATGAATGGTGTAATCCCGGCCCGCTACCGTCTCCAGAATATCTTTAAATAATTCATTAAATTCTTCTCTTTCCCGAGCTGCCCTTTCAACCTTTGAGCATCTCGGGCCCGAGCGGGAGCTGGGAGTGCGTACTACTAGTACTGCCACCTGTTGTGTGTTTCGAGTCTCGACTTTCTTGACTCGAGGATTCTTCGGCCTTCGCCCTGGGCAATGTCGCTTAGGGCCTTGCTTCTTGGCATACCTCTTGATGGTGGGCACATAGCGCTCCGGTGGAGGGGCGCGTGCCACATGCTCTCGCCTTCTGCGGAGAGCGTCTTTGCGTGCTAGATCTCCATGATCCTCCATGCGTTCCGCCGCAAAAGGAAACCTGCAAGACGCAGTCCAAGGGTTAGACCTTGATACATGGTACAACTGTTTGCATGGAAGGGATTTTAGTGTGGTTTATGAAGCACATATGACAAGAAGGGGGGGTTGAGGCATGCAGTGTTTCGTCGTAAAGGGATGGCCCCCATGATGATGTTCGTGTTGCCTCCAGCCATTAGCCAATATTGGCTTATGCTAAGTTGTGTGGACTGGTTGTCATGGAGTGGGATAGGGCACGTCCTCGGAAGGGTAGACCAAAACGGGAAGAAGGTGTATAGAAAGGGACTGCACCCTGTCTACAACATCAGTGTTGTTGGTCAAGGCCTCCTATGGCGGTAATGTGGGTCGCATGCCCTTCACTTGGAGGTGGGAATGGTCACACCGCTTTTAAATTGAGAGGAGGACTTGGGGAGCTTAGCCTGTCAGACCCAACTCTTCTGTGTGCGCTTGACTATCATTGCTTATGTGTGTTAATATTGTTTATACAAGGTGACACCAGAATCAGTGTTTATTTATATACATATTTATGAATCCATGTCACCTCACGAGGATAAGAACCAAGTGTAGAACTCGGGGTTGTACCGGAGCGTGGCACACGCATCTAGTATTCGTGGCAGCTGACTTAATACTGATAGATATTTTGCCACGTCGAGTAGCATGGAACCTTGACCGAGTCTACTGGCAATATGTAACTCCTCCTCAGTGAGAACCTTATCAATCAAAGGGCCCTGTAGCCTAGTCTCAGCTAAGTCCGTACCCCGAATGTCAGTCAGCACTCGAAGGGAAGTCAGTGCCACATAGGTTGGGTCTCTTTGAGACCGCCATTTGGCCAATCGCTCTTCTGAGACCGTCATGATCTGAGCCCCTAGTTCGGCCATTACAACACGGCTTTCACACCAACGCTGCTCAAATTGACTCTGGCCTGCTGACAGTCGCTTTAGTAGCTCTATGTCTACGAGATTCGGTCGGTAGAGCACTTCATTGAACGTGACGGTTAAGCGCAGTTCGTAGGCCATGTTTGGTTTCTTGATTTTAGTAGTGAGGGGCTCGATCACTCCAATATTTTTGGTTCGAAACTTGGCCTTTCGTTTAGTTTTCCTCCTACGCCTCTTTGCTTTGGACATAATTTGGGCTTCTGATAGAGGTGGCTTAGCAGGGACTTTGGGTACCCAAATCCAGTGATTGCCTACATAATACCCTTGAGCACGAAGCAATGCTTTGGATATCCATCGCGGCGTTGTGCTAGCTCTCCATCGATGCCTTCACCTATAAGGCTTGGGCTTCTTTCGTGGTCTTCTACGATTTTTGTGAGTCCAAACCCTGTCCTTGTCCTTGTCTCTTGACCTTCTTGTTTCCGGCATGGCCTCACTCACTGGTTCTCGTTGTTCGACCTGTGCTTGTATCAACTCCTCCAACACGTCCTTGCCCTTGTTTGTAGGCTTGACTGTCATGTCATCACCTTCCTTGCCTTTCCCTTGAGGTTCGATGAGGTCACCCTTGCTAAAGATGGTGACTATCCTCACACCCGGTAGTGTCAGGTGTATCCTCTGTGCTACATAGTCAGCCTCACACTTGGTCGCCCTTTTGAAGGGTTTTCCTAGGAGGGTTTCTTTCCTGCAGCTAGCACTTTTTGGAGGAGCATGAAATAGGATAGGCAAGCTTTCCGTTTCAATTGTCGCAAGGATTTTGCACTTTCCTATGAGTGCTTGTGGGTGTCCCCCATAAGGGCTAAGAGTTGCACTAGTCGGTGTGAGCTCTGGTTGGCCTAGCAGGGTCCATGATTCATAGGTCAAGATGTTAAAATATGCTCCTTCATCAATCAGAGCATCGATAGTATGCTCTCTTTTCGCGGTGAGTTTGACCCTAAGATAAGCAGGTGGTACTATGTCTTCATCTTCCGGGTCCTGGCTTGTAAATTTAAGCCTTCTGACAGATGCCCTTGAGTTCTCGACTGCACCACCAGATGTGGATTCTCCACTGCTGTCTTGGATCGTCAGTGCAGTGCTATTCAAGGTACATCTCTCGTCAAGAGTGTCATGTCTAGTCATCTTCGCATTTGTAGCTTGCTGAAGTTGCATTTTGCTCCGACTAGACACGGTTTGGACACAATGTCTTTGTGTTCTCGTGGTGTGGCCTTTTTGCCCTTGATGGCTAGATTGGCCCATGGATGTTCTAGGGTCTCTATTTCTCTCTGTTCAGGTATAGGCTTTTGGTTGCTCTATTGCAAGTGAGACTCCATGCTGGTGTAGAGCCATTACTTCACTAGGGTCCAATTTGGAAGGCCTGTCACGGCGCGTGTTTTCCCTCCAACCTACTTGGGGGAGGTGCGGAGGGGGCAGAGCCCCCTCTGCGGGGGTCCGGGGGGGGGCAGTCCCCCCGGCCCGCAGGGCCGTTATACGGTAAACGCCATATGCAATTTGGAGGACCGTTTATAGCCAAATTTTGAACTACATGCTCTAAATTTTAGCCCAGTGATGGATCTGTGATGTGCCTTTAGCTGTACGTAGCCTTTGGGGTCAATTTCGGGGTTTAGATGCGTCAGAATTTGTGCTCTAGATACCTGTCTGATTTTGACAGTTTTTGGTCCGATTCTAAGATGTCCGATTTTCAAGAGTCCGATTATCAGAATCGGACGTCCGATTCTGGGTTGGTCCGATTTTGGTCACGTCCGATTCTAGGAGTCGGATCAAAAAATTGTCCGATTTTTCAAAGTGGTCCGATTCTGGGAATCGGATCGGACAGGGTAGTCCGATTCTGACTAGTCTGATTTTGAATTGGTCCGATTCTGGGTGGTCCGAGTGTCCGATCGGACAGTAGTCCGAGTGTCCGAGTGGTCCGAGCGTCCGATTCTCAAAATCGGACGGGTTGGTCCGATCGGACGGTTGTCCGAACGTCCGATTCTCAAAATTGGACGTCCGATTCTGGGACTCGGACGGGCTGGTCTGACGGCGCGGACGACGGCCCGCGAGTTGCACGCGATGCCTCTAGGCTTACGTCTACTACACGAATCGTCCAACGCCTTCCAAATAGGTGCAGGACACTACAAGGGAATGCCATACATGCCTGGAACCACTGTGGTGCTCGAATCGAACGGCACTCCAAGGATCTGTGCCCCTATTTCCCTTTTTAGCCTGTTATACATCAACAGAGAACCCTACTGTTTGTTTCTTTTTATTTGTTTTTTCCTATCCTAATGCATCCAATCACAAAGTAAATACCTACACTACTTCATTCCACAACATAAATCTCAAGAAAACAAAACACCTACTTGCCAAGGAGATCGAATACCATCTTCAACCCCCTCACTTCCTATCTATCTACCTCAAGCATCGGTTCGGGGAAAACCCTACTCCAATGCTCGATTCGAAGCGCGCAAGCGCTCAAGGCTTGAATCGGTTGGCCCTGGCACAACGGAACCAAAATGTGGGAGCTTTCACTCAACTGCCAAGACCCACGGACTGCTTATTGTTTCAAGCGTTCCAAGCCGAGCACTAATGGCTACCTCTCACATAACCGACGCGCCATCCATATCTACTGGTGTAGTGAGCTTACCTCCGTGCCGTTCGAGTTACCTCCTCTCTCGCGCACTCCGGTAGCTCCACGATCCAAGTGCAAGCTTCAAGCAAGCTCAATCCTCCCGCTCCAAGCTCCAAGCTCCATTGCCGCGAGCAAGACAAAAGAAGAGAAGAGAAGAGAAGAAGAGAGGAGAGGAGAAGATGGAGAGCTTCTCCTCCTCGGTCCCTCACCCTCACACACTCACTCCCTCACAATCTCACACTCCCTCTCTCAAGCACAAGCTCAAGCAAGCAAGAACAAGAAGAAGAAGAAGAAGAAGAAGAGGAGAGCTACTTTTGGCCACACACAAGAATGAGCTTCTCATTCACTTTTCAACTTTATATACAAAACCCTAAATCCCTTTTGGGCGATCATCCCCTTTTTCCCCTTTTTACATGGCCGGCCATAGCCTAGACCCTTTTTCCCATTGTCCTTCTATCTTCCTAGCTTCCTTTCCACCGCCCGTCTACATTTACAAATTGCACGGGTGAGAGCCCGGCGCTCTTTTACAAGATTTCAGGGTGCGCCTTTTTATTTTAAAATGCGCCTTTCCCCTTTTGCCTTTGCCTTGGACTTTTAAGGTTGCCCTTGCGCTTTTGGCCTTTTCCCCTTTTCTTTCTTCAGTCGGGCTACCTTTTTCCGCCTTTGCCCTGCGTCTCTTCCACTTCTTTTTGCTTTCTTCGTGTTGGGGTTAACATCCAAAGGCTATGAAAAATGGATATTACAAAGATGATTGTGCTACTAGCCTCGATGCTAGAGGAACAATTGTTGAGATGGAGATATACACTTGAGATTTTGCAAACCTCTTTGTAACATGTGAGACATCGATACAATTGAGGTAGCGACTGCAGTGAGCTATACATGGACAAGGGATAGAGCATTTGGTGGCAAATGGCATCCTTGTAGACAAAGAACTGTTTGCCTTGTCATTGTTGAGAGCATGGCTCCTACCCGGCTGTTGAGTTTGGCCAAGAAAGAAAGAGTAGCCAATGACTATGCTTTGGGCCATGCTCAAATGCACTGCGTGCTTTTTGTATGGTTGATTTTCTCTTCCAATAGGACTTCCGTCATGGCTCTTTGCTCTTGGTATTTCTGTCACTTTCTCTGTAATGGTTCTTTATGGGGTTGGTGGTCTTGTGGTGACTTGGATCTTAAACACTTTCGTTACGAAGACCTGTGTCGTCCTGCATCCACTTGACACTTCGTGAGAGTGTATGCAAATCACATGTGTCAATTATGATGAACAGATGCAATGCAAGAAGATATTACTTTATCTAAATCCTATGGTGTTGACCTACGATGCATCTCATCGGCACTTGTTAAAGACATGCCATGTATTAGTAGTAAGGGAGGTTTGTACAGTTGGGGGGAGCTTGCCCCTTTAACCACTTAAGAACAAAAATTTATGGCAAGATGGCCTTTGTTAAGCGGATTATACAACATAGGGGCTATTCTATTTGTATAAGGCGGGGTGAGTTCGGGTGGTTGGGCGACTGGGGTTGTGCCGGTGAGGGGCTCCCATCAAGTCGAGCAGGGAAGATATCGATCGGGACACGAATGGTGTAGTCCCTGGCAGCAGCTGTTTCAAGAATGCTTTTAAATAATGCATCAAATTCTTGCTTGTTTCTAGTTGCCTTCTTCTCTTTCGAGCACCTGATGCCCGAGCATCTGGTGAGGGCCTATATGGCCAGTGTTGCTACACCCTGGGTGCTCCCTTGAGCCTTCGCCCTCTTGGCTTGGGGAGTTTTCGACCTACATCATGGGAAGTGTCTCTTGGGGCCTCTTTTCGGCGCGTACCTCTTTAGAGTAGGCAGGTAGCATTCTGGTGGAGGCGCTAGTGCCTTATGCTCTCTCAGATGGCGGAGAGCTTCCTGGCCAGCTGCACAATGTGCTCCATGACGGCTATTGGTGGGGAACCTGAAAAATGTGAACCAAGGGTTAGGCCCTAAGGCAGGACATAATTATTTGCATAACATGGATTAAACATTGGATTATCAAGAGCATAAGACGAGGGGTGCAGTGGGGCATACAGTGTTTGTTGTAGAGGGACGACCCCCATGATGATGCTCATTCTCTGGACTGCGGGGCGTATTCCAGCCAATAGCTTTGCTCTTAAGTGCACTTTGCTCTTAAGTTTTTATGCGTAGTTCAACTCTTCATTATGTTTTTCGTTTGTGTTATGTTTTCCTGATTACCTTACCCCCTCCCCCTCGTAGAAAGATGAAAATCCTTCTTAGGATTGAATAGGACGAGGCAAGGGCGTTAAAGCACAGTGTGGTATGTTTAATTTGACAATAGTCATTGGTAGAAATTTGGGTTGTATTCCAATTGGGCATGACGGTCAAGTTCATGCGGTCTAATGGATGCTTGTGTGATATATGTTAGGACATTATGTAGCACATTGCCAGATTTGAGGCGGCTAGCAACGTGTAGCTCTTCTTCTGTAAGGACTTAGTTGATGTAAGGATGGGCCAATAAATGGTCGTCAAGCAGTTTGTTACGTAGGATGGCCATAACCCTAAAAGAAGTAGGAGCTACATACATGGGGTCATATTCTGTAGCCTTGATTGCGCATCTCTGCTTGGCATTCGTCATAATTTGGCAACCTTTTCACTCCCGTTGGAGGCGTAAGGCATACCATTGTTGTAAGAATGAAGAGGCAGAGTTTGCAAGACTCGGGGAGCTCTTCAAGCTCTTGGATTGGTGCAGAGTTGGTAGGCTTTTGGTATGAGGTTAGCATCTTGCTGATGATTGCTTGCTCCTTTGAGACTTCACTGCTAGCAATAAGCTCAGCTGCAACCTTGGGGAATTTGATGGTCATGAGCTCGTACTCTTCCCAGGTGCATGGTAAAGCACGGACTTCAGAAGCAAGTGGCTCATCAAGAAGGCCAAGGTCTAGCTACTCATAACTTCGGGCAAAGGTCGTGAATGTGCTGTCTAGCATTTTAATGCAAGTAACCAAGCCATCACCTGAATCGGCAGCAAGGTCCTTGGCCATAGCAAGAAATGAGCGCCGCTCATATGAAGGCCTAAGATGTTGGGGTAAAGGCGCCTCCGCCGTGCCGCCCCATGTATTACTACACTGACAGTACCCGCCACTGCACACTACAGGTGGCGGGCGCCCGTCACGTCACTTTATTCTTTACATTCATTTTTAGTGACTAGTAAATAAAGGAAGGCCCGATCACACATTGTGACTGTTCGAGTTCCCATTTTTTGTCTCTCTCTTTCTTGCTCTTGCTCTCCCGCCATAGCTCGCGTGCAAGCTTCGATCCTTCTCACCTTTTAACTGGTATCAGAGCTTGGCTTCCTCTTACTCGAGCTCGACTCGGTGCTTCTCTACCTTCGCATCGACTCCCTTCACGCATTGGGTCTCCATCCTGGTAGCCATATCCGATCTCCCCGGGCTCGCGTCACTCCCCGGCTTCCCGAGCACCTTCTCGGCCTATTGAGGCACCTTCAAGGCATTGGTACTGAGGTATGTGATCATTCTTTCAGGGTTTTATTTCAGTCTACAGGTTGCAAACAGCAAGGGCAGCCATGGTTTCAAACCCTTGAAGCTTATTCCCCTCATATTGTGCCTTACACCTATCAAGGCTCAAAGAGGCTTGTCATAGGCCTTTGATAGGCCCTTCTTGAGCCCCCCATTACCCCCTTTCAGCCCACGTGGAGCAATAGCAAGTTCAGCACCAACAGGGCAGATTGCGCCTTTTTTTTTCAGGCTGTTAGCACTCGTCTACTTCAGCTCCACACTTGGCCATTGCTTCTTGCTCTCTACCTTGATCAAGAGGGCTATAGACTTCATGTTTGATGTCATTCAAGCTTTGGGCATTGGTCTTGATCATTCGGGGCTGATTTCTTCAGATTTGGGACTGTCATAAACTGTCATAACAGGCTAAAAACAGGGCAGCACCATTGGCATTAGCATTTGTTGCTTACACTCCATTCCGATTGTGCTATTTGATGCCCGTATGCGGTCTACATGATGCCTAGTGCCTTGGGAATGTATGCACATGATTATGCCGTGACTTTGGCCTGAAATATTGGCTGATTTGGGACTGTCATTTACTGTTATACAGTGCTGGAAACAGGGCAGCCACACTTGGCATTGGCATTTGATGCTTATACTCTACTCCGGTTACCTTGTTTGATGCCCATATGCGGTCTACATGATGCCTAATGTCTTGGGAATGTATGCATTCGATTTGCCCATGATTTGGCATTGTTTTTGGGCTGGAAATTGACAGTTTTGGACTGTTTAGAGCTGCTGTACATGAGCGGGCTGAAGCTCATTTGTCACATGTATTGCTTCTCTATCGATAACGGATGTATGCTATGGGTTATGTCATGATGTATTACACTTTGGGGATCGACTTCGAACTCATGATCGTGATTCCGGAATGCTTTTGAGCATCGCATTTGCTCCGTTGTTATTGGTTTGTCATTGGCAGTTTGGTCGACTTGACTAGCATTTGGGCTGCTTATGCCTATTGTCTGTACTTGACGGATAAGCTCTATGCATTACATGCTTTGGTCCGTGGTTGATGCCTCTTAGTTCATCCATGCTTGACAGATATTTTGGAGCTCCGATTTGGATGTTTTGAGCACTTCCGACTCACAGGGATATTGACTTTGGCTTGCTACTGGATGTATTGACTTGATAGAGATCTTGCCATTGGGATTATGTCTTGCTTAGTGGTTGCTACATCAGTTGCTTCATGTATGTCATGCTCTTGGGAAGCGTATGACACATTGACTTGGTCACTTGTCACTGGTACTTTGTCTTGGGTTGCTTGAGCCCTTGAGCTCGTTTGTACATCTTTTGTGCCAGTGGGAGCATCTTGCATGCTTACTTGACCTTGAGCAAGGATTACATGCTATTGGAGCAGTTACATGTATTGGAGCAGTCTATGCCATTGAGCAGTTACAGATGTATTGAGACTTTGGGATTATACTCCGACAATTGGATGTTGCATTGAATATATGTCTTGGTTCACAGGATGCTTATGAGCTGAGTCTCAGTTTTGGATCCGCTTTCCTTTGAGCAGACACCTATTTGTGTTAGGTTTTGGCAGTTGTAGGTACATTTTGCCTGGATTGTTTGGGGGTGTGCCTCTTACTGGCAGATGCTTTTTGACATCTCTCGGTGTTATGCTCGTGTATTTTCACTGTCATTTGGCTTTGCTTTGTCCTCTTCATGCCGGTTTTGGACTTTTCTCGCCATTTGGAGCTCATTTCAGCGGATTTTGAGCATTTTCTGCAGTAAAACAGCCAGCAATTTTACATTGTCTGTGCCTTTCCAGCCTGCATTATGGCATCCTCTTCAACTGATAATGCCATATTTAACATCACCAAGTTGGATCTTACCAACTACTCTTATTGGAAGAGTCAAATTTGACAGGTCTTGGTGCAGAAATCTCAGATCATGCCACTTGGGGAGCAGCCTGAAACTATGGACAATGACGACTGGCTTGAACTTGATGAGCTATGCAAGTCCACGATTGTATTGTCTCTCACTGAACAGGTACATTATAATGTATTTGAGGAAGCACAGAGTGCATGGGATCTATGGAATAAGATCAAGAATCTTTATGATAAGAAAAGTCTGGCGAGTCAGATGTACTGGTTGAAGCAGCTTATGGATCTGCGCATGAAGGATAATGAGACTATGTCTGCTCACTTGAGCCAGTTCCATGCCATACTGAAGAACCTGACTTCGTAGGATATCACCTTTGGAGAGGAAGTAACTCCTCTTTTCTTGCTTGGGACTCTGAATGAGTCATGGGATGTATTTCGCACTGCCCTATGTGCCTCTAGTGCTAGTCTGAAACTGAATGATGTTGAGAGTGCTCTTCTGCAGGAAGAGGTTAATCGCAAAAACTTGGATGCCTCTCGTGTTTCACATGCTTTGACAGTTAGAGGCAGGAATGACAAGAATGAACGTGGGAATGACCGTGGCCGTGACTCTCAGAAGGGTCAGTCTAAATCTCGTGGAAAGTCGCGTAGTAAGTTGCGTGGGCGCAACGGTAATGTCACTTGTCATCATTGTGGAAAAAAGGGCCATATCAGACCACAGTGTCATGAGTTGCGCAATGAGAAGCACAAGGATAAGGGGAAAGAGAAAGTGCAGGAGAAGTCCTCTGATCGTAGCATAGTACCTGCGAAGTCCAGCATCAAGATTGAAGAAATTAATGTCACGCAGACCGAGGATTTCGATGGTAGTGATGACTTCATACTTGCAGCTAGTTCTTCGGATGCCTCACACTTGACTGAGACACCTAGTATGTATGCATAGTGCTGGTTATTGGATTCAGGTGCGTCCTTTCATGTGACGCCTTATCGTGAGTGGTTTCACTCTTACCGTACTGTATCTGGATCAGTCAGACTTGGAGATGACAGGTCTCTTGATATTGTGGGCTGTGGAGATATTCAGTTGCAGTTTTCCACTGGCAATTCCTTTTTGCTCAGGGATGTACATCATGTACCTACGCTTACGCGCAGTCTTATGTCTGCAGGACAGTTGGATGATGTAGGGTTTCATGTCTGTTTTGGGGATTCTGCCTGGAAGATTACCAGAGGTAGACTTGTGATTGCTAGAGGTGCCAAGGCTGGCAGCCTCTATCCTCTTGTTGTATCTGGGTCTTCTGTAGACCATGTTTTGGCAGTGGGTTCTATCCCACATGTATCACTTTGGCATGCCCGTTTGGGGCATATGTCTTTGAAGGAAATGAAAATGTTATCTGGTTTGCAGTATCTTTCGCCTTTGGACTATGCACATTTTGACTCGTGTGATCATTGTCTTTATGGTAAGTAGAATAGGTCTACGCATAAGAAATCGGGTAGGCCATGCATGAGTGAGCCCTTGGCTTTGGTGCATTCAAATGTTTGTGGGCCCATGCCATGTATGTCTATGGGTGGCGCAAAGTACTTTGTTACCTTCATTGATGATTTTTCTAGGAAAGTGTGGGCTTATCCCATAAAGCAAAAGTCTGATGTCTTGGCAGTCTTTCAGCGTTGGCTTGCTCTTGTTGAGAACCAGACTGGGTATAGGCTGAAATGCCTTAGGACTGACAATGGGGGAGAATATGTCTCACGTGCTTTTGAGCAGTTTTGTGATGACAGGGGTATTAAGCGTCAGTTGACCGCCCCTTACACCCCCGCCCAGAATGGTTTGGCTGAGCGCATGAACAGGACTATTCAAGAGCGTGTCCGCTCTATGCTTAGCCATGTAGGCCTACCATAGAGCTTTTGGGCCGAGGCAGTTAGTACAGCAGTGCATGTCATAAACTGATCACCTTCTAGTGGATTGGATTTCCAGGTTGCAGAGGAAGTTTGGGCTGGTAAGCCACCCTCTTATGCGCATCTCCGTGTCTTTGGATGTGAGGCATTCTGCCATGTGCCCAAGGACAAGAGGAGTAAGTTGGATCCAAAGAGCATTAAATGCATCTTTCTTGGTTATGGTGATTCAGGAGAGATGGGCTATCGCCTATGGGATCCGCAGGCGTGGAAAATAGTACACAGCCATGATGTAGTCTTCCATGAAGACAAGATGCACAGGCAGCCTGAGAAGGTGGTTGAGATCCACAGAGTGATCTTTTAGGAGGAGCCTAGAGCTCCTGCACAGCCAGTTGGACAGCCTATAGCTGCAGCAGATGCTCATGGTCAGGGTGTTGGACAGGCAGCTGGGCAGGCAGCAGAGCCTGCAGTGAGACAGTCTGCTAGAGACAGACGTCCACCTGATAGATTTTAGCCCTCTATGCATTATATTTTGGTTACAGATGTAGGAGAGCCTTTCAATTATGATGAGGCTATGCGCAGGGGTGACAGTCACTCCTGGGAGAGGGCTATGCAGTCTGAGATCAACTCCTTGCATAAGAATGAGACTTGGGATTTGGTTGCCTTGCCTAAGGGCAAGAAGGCTTTGCCATGCAAGTGGGTGTACAAGCTGAAAAGTACCCCTGGACACCCCAAGCCGGCATACAAGGGTAGATTGGTAGCAAAGGGTTTTAAGCAGGAGCATGGTGTAGACTTTGATGAGGTCTTTTCTCCTGTGGTTAAGATGACCACCTTGCGTTTGGTCTTGGCTTTGGTTGCTCAGCTTGACTTAGATCTATATCAGATGGATGTCAAGACGGCTTTCTTACATGGGGACTTGCATGATGAGATCTATATGGAGCAGCCTAAGGGCTTTGTAGAACCTGGCAGGGAGCATCTAGTGTACAAGTTGAAGCAAAGTCTTTATGGCTTGAAGCAGGCACCTAGGGAATGGTATCATAAGTTTGATGCCTTTATGCAGTCACAGGGCTACAGCAGGAGTGCTATGGATCCGTGTCTTTACACGAAGAAAGCCCGTGATGGTTCATTGTTTATTTTGGTACTCTATGTGGATGATATGCTGATAGCAGGAAAAGCTCATGATGAGCTAGATGCTCTTAAATCTCAGCTAAAGAAGAGCTTTGAGATGAAGGATTTGGGACAGGCCTCTCACATACTTGGTATGCGCATTAGACGCGATAGGCATCAGGGACTCCTCTACTTGTCACAGAGGGAGTATATTCATAAAGTCCTTGAGCGCTTCCGCATGCAGGACGTAAAGTCTATTGGCTGTCCATTGCCTTCTTATGTGAAGGTATCACAGGCCGATTATCCCCAGACAGATGAGCAGAGGGCCAAGATGGCTCAGATTCCTTATGCTTCAGCCGTGGGCAGTTTGATGTATGCCATGATAGCCACTCGTCCAGATATTGCCTTTGCAGTTGGTGTTGTGGCACGCTATATGGCTACACCTGGCAGAAAACATTGGGATGCCGTGAAGGGTATCATGAGGTACCTGAAGGGCACAACAGATGTGTGTATTTGCTATGGCAGCCAGGATACAGGGGTCGTGGGGTATACTGACTCCGATTATGCAGGACATGCAGATAGTAGGAAGTCCACTTCTGGCTATGTATTCACCTATGCTGGAGGTACTGTCTCTTGGATGTCCAGGGTTCAGAAGTGTACGGCTTTGTCTACCACTGAGACCGAGTATGTTGCAGCCACTGAGGCTTGCAAGGAGGCCATTTGGCTAGGCCGTCTAGTGCTGACCTTGGGATTGATGCTATACCTACACTGCATTCGGATTCTATGAGTGCCATTTAGTTGGCTAAGAATCCGGTCTTCCATGCGAAGACGAAACACATTGAGGTGAGGTATCACTTCATACGTGGTGTCATGGAGGACAAGTCTATTGACCTTGTCAAGATCTCCATTGACGAGAATCATGCAGATCTGCTCACGAAAAGCCTCACTACTGAGCGCTTTGCCTTCCGCAGGAGATTGATGGGTGTCGGATGAGATGTTGCCTTTCCTCATCCCTTGTACCTATGTACAGTTGTACTGTCTTTTTCTTTTCTTTTCTCTCTCACTGGGGCAGATTCGCCTTTAAGTGGGAGGTTGTTGGGGTAAAGGCGCCTCCGCCATGCCGCCCCGTGTATTACTACACTGACAGTACCCACCACTATACACTGCAGGTGGCGGGCGCCCGTCACGTCACTTTATTCTTTACATTCATTTTTAGTGACTAGTAAATAAAGGAAGGCCTGGTCACACATTGTGACTGTTGGAGTTCCCATTTCTTGTCTCTCTCTCCCATAGCTCGCGTGCAAGCTTCGATACTTCTCACCTTTCATAAGACTTGCTGGTGGTTGTAGTGGAACAAAACTAGATGGAAGCATTAGCAATGATATTCCACTAGATTGCTCCTTAGGATGAGCATCTGCTTGGAAGGTTAGTTGTGTGTCCTGCGGCTTGGAAGAGCCTTCAATGTGAGCTGCTTTCAGCATGCAAGAGTCGATCGCATTAGATGATTATGGGACATCTAGCTGTTGCGTAAGTTGATGGGTTTGTGAGATCTCGAGAGACATAGTGGGTTCAGGCTGCACAGGACTCATTGATCGAGTCTTTAGAGACTTTGCTCTAGCATCAGTAGTGGCTGGTTTAGAGCCAGCGGGTTGCGGCTTTGGCCGAGATATGGGCTTAGGTTTTGGGGCTTCGGCCTTTGTGGTTGTCATAGATTTGACAGCTTGGGTCTTAAGTATGGCTGGTTGTTTAGTGAACACATTGCTTGAAGCAGGTGTGGCCACAAGCTGTGTAAGGGGTTTGTTCTTAAGGACTAATGTCTTGGGCACCCAGATCCAGCTGTTGCCCTCATAGTATCCTCGAGCACGTAATATAGTTATGGGGACCCATTGCGGCTTAAGGGTGTGTTCACAGCTTTGGCATCTAGGCTGCTTTCTAGGCTTTGCATGAGAGTTCCTAGGTCTATGGGGTCGTGTTTGCTTATTGTGGGAAGGCTTGCCTTGATGTTTAGGTACCCATTGAAATGTAGGTTGGTTAACCTTAGGAGTGGGTTTGGTGGGGTGGTGTTTTGTGGGCTGAGTGGGGTGTGACACATCACGACCCCCCTCCTTAGCTTTAGGCATGGTCTTCTCTATTGGTGGAGTGGCGGTCTTGGAGGGACCCGCACTGCCCTTGCTAAAAATCGTCACGATGCGCACATTTCCTATGGCGAGGTGGATACGCTGTAGGACAAAATCGACATAACAATGGGTTTGTTTTTTGAAAGTGCGCCCTAACAACGATGCCTTGCCTGCCTCCTTCGTATTGGGCAACACATAGAAGATGATTGGCAAACTTTCAGACTCAATAGAGATAACAACTTTGCACTTCCCAAGGAGTGCATAGGATTTGCCCCCAAATGGGCTAAGTTTAGCGTTAGTTGGCTGCAATTGGGGTTGACCAATGAGGGTCCAATGAGCATTGGTTAGGATATTGAAGTCAGCTCCCTCATTGATCAAAGCATCAAAAGAATGTGTCTTTTGGGCTGTGGCTGTGATTCGTACATAAGCTGGAGCAACAACTTCCTCATCATCCTCTATCTCAGTGATGGTTGGGATGCAGACATTGACATGGGCCTCTATCATAGGGGGCTCATGTAAAGGATGCGTGGGAGGGTAGTACTTCATGCGACTGCCATTGAAAAAGCCTATGCCCTCGCCTTCCAGTGTTTCAAGTTCGGCATTGCCCGTCCTACTGATGGCACGCACTCTAAAAGGTACAAGGCTAGCCTCCTCATCCTTGGCCAGGTCGTCTGCTATGAATACAGGTCGAGGCTTCTCACCTTCCCCTGCCAAGTTGACTTCCTTGACCTTGGCGGTTCCTTCAATAGGCTCGCTGGTTTGGCCCTATCTCTTTGCTCCTAGCAGGACCACCACTTTGTCACCCTTCTTGAACTTAATGAAGCATTTGGGTAGGTCCTGCGGTTTCTTCTGTCGTTCTGCGTCTGACTCTTTTGTTCGTTTCTTTCTTTCCTTCTTTAGCCGATTGCAACACACAAGTTTAACACCTCATTGCATATACATACAAAGCACCCCACAGCCAACCGTTGTGACTCCTACGGCTCTCCTACACCTCAAGGATCAGCCCCAATATGTGCTGTCTTAAATGTAAAACACAAGCGTAACATTTTCCACTCTTTTGATGCAGCGTCCCATGAGATATTTTTGTTTCCTCACATAATCAATCCCCAAAGAAAATCAATCTTTCCCACATCTCAAGGATCCTCACACTCTCATCGTTGGTCAACAATTTTGGCAACCAATTGCAATGCATCCAAGAGACTTCCTCTTTCTTAATACCATGTATAAGAATACAAATGCAAGGTGTAATGATATATAGTGCTCAAACAAATTAACCACAAAACAACCAATGTGTCATGTGAAAAACATTATTTCAATGATTTTCTTTCTAACATATTGATTTGTTGGCTGCTCAGAAACATCATCGGACTAATCCGTGCTATTGTCCATTTAAACGTAAATAAAGCAAGTCTTATATCTCATGATATGCATGGAAATCAGAATTTAATTGATACTTAACTTTCCACAATCCCTTTTCCCCTACCATTTAGGTTTTGTAATTGTGCACGGATTTAAAAGGTTGTTTCGTGTCATTTTTTTCATGTAGAAAAGTAGTAAACATGCACTTTTACATAAAGATGGAGGTAGGTTGAGGCAAATCCCCATGCCCTACCTTCACTATACATCCACCCACATATACCTATTTTATTGTGATTTTTTATGCGTTAAACATAAAAAAATATTTTTAATAATTTTTTATCATTTATTTTAATAGTAATTATTTTTTGTTCTAATTTTCAAATTTATTAAGCTTATATAGATTTTGATTTAGCATTATATTTAATATAACTCCATATGAACACCATTTGGATCATAAAACCCATGAAATTACCATTTTCCTATTAAATATTGCACTGCGGATTTTACATTTTTAATTCCCATTGCATGAATTGCTAGAAATTATTGATTATTCTATGATTTCAAACATATTCAAGTATATTAAACCATTTCCAATCATTTTCCACGACAAGAATGAAAGATTCATCATAAAACTCAATAAAAGATTGTTTACTCCATAATCCGCATACACACGTATCATAATTCGAAAATGAGAAGCACATATCCATCCCTCACATTTTGTCATGAATGGGTATCCATTCCCCCCCATCCTATTAGCCCATATCAACCAGTATGGCGAGAGAAAGAGGAGAGAGAAAGATTGAAATCTAAACTTTTCATTCATTGCATCAAATCTTGTGCCGTCTTTGGAGCAAAGAAATTGAGGAATCCATGGGGCCAGGAGTATGAAGTTTGATTTGAATGGAAAACAAAACTGATATTTTTTATGGATTGAGGGGTCACCAAAAAAATGGCGTCCCCCTCTCCATTTATCTTGTTTCTTGGTTGCATGCTTCGTTTAAACACGTTAGGCTTTAATCTGTAAAATAATCGGTTCACTTTTTTCCGTTCACATTGTCCCTCAAGAAGATTTGGGCTGGACAAAGAGGCAAATGACCTC
The DNA here is from genome assembly GCF_053477565.2 of Lygodium microphyllum. Lineage (NCBI taxonomy): Eukaryota > Viridiplantae > Streptophyta > Polypodiopsida > Schizaeales > Lygodiaceae > Lygodium > Lygodium microphyllum. Next base: position 143,518,881 of record NC_141148.1, read on the forward strand.
GGATTCGTGATTTGATTGGACATGAGGCTTCCTAGCATCGAAATCTATTAAGCTCCTCTATTACTTGCTTTTTGGCTTCTAGATTAGGTAGCTGCTTCATAACACCAAACATTGGGACCATTAAATGGGTGGTCAAACAAACTCCAATCGAGGAACAAACACTTGCGTTGGATTTGTGGCATCGAAATGCATCTAGTAAAACTCTAGCTCCTTGATCTGTGATCATTTCATTTTTCACCAAAAACGGCTCTTTCACAACTCTCCAGCCACTTTTGCGCTTTAAATTCAACTCTAAAATTTGACTCTCATTGGTAACCATAGGATAGGGCAACTCAACCTGTTAAGCCTATGAATTGATCTGTATAAACATAAACCATAAAGAGCATCAAGCTGCTACAAATTAAATACACCACAAAACACAAACATAGCCCTCACCTTACCCCTTGACAAAATCAAAGCATGAGGTCCACAAGGGATAGGCCAAGCATAAGCTGATAGAGATTCATAGCTAGTTGCAAACCAACTTCTCCAACACAAACCAACTAAAAAGAACTATCGAAGAAGTTATCCTAAGTGGTGGCCTAACCTACCTACGTGATCTAGCACAACTCGACCAAGAACTTCTATGAGGCGAGGACTCCTATAGCCTACTCTATAAAAAGTTGCATATTTTTCATTTTACCATATTTTTCTTCTTCGTAAAAAGGAGGGAATTGAGCGTATTGTGACCCAAGGAGAATAGGGCATCAGCCTCATGTCCTATCTCAGTACCCAAGAAGCTACCAAGCTCTCGTGAGGTGACACGATTTTTCTTTTTTATTCTCGCTCTCTTTTATTTTCATTGCAACCATCCTTATTTATTTTTTGGCTAAATGCAACCCCCAGGAAGACAAGACATCGGGTCTGACTCATCACTAGGAGTCTATCAAGCAGTTTCACAAGGCAATGATCATCTGCTCTTTGAATTTTTCTTTCTTTTGATTTTCTTATTTCAAGAGTTAAAACCTCCTTTTACACACCTCCGTATTTTATATATTTTAGATATATTCATTGTTTTTTTCTCTCTTTTTTACATGCTTCCCTAGTTGCGTCACAACTAACATAGATTCTTAGAAACAACTGCCCAGCAAGCTAGCAGAACAAGGTCACTAGGACTGCCCTAAAAAATAGCTCTTAGAGTGCTTGACAATGTGTAACATCAATATGGGCTATTCCTTCTTGGGCTCTATATAGCTAAATGAATTATCTCATTGGGCTCATATGTCCCACCTTGATTGTCATTCAAATAGATTGGTTATCGAAGCTTCCCAAGGACCCCTCCTATAGAGAGAATCATAGCTTTATGCTCATTCAAACCTTCCCTATTTGGATTATTGCATATATCGTGTTACAATCCAAACTAGGTAGGGTTTCGATCCTAGACCCATCACATAGATGCATCTTAGAGTCGTGCATATTGTCTGATATATCGTTATGGCCTTTGGTCTCATCCAGTTGAAAATTGACTATGGTATGTCCATTTGGAAATCTTGGCTTTTCATCTAACACAGCAGCTAGAGTTTTAGGGATTTTGGGCCTCCAAAGCCATCTCATATTCCTCTTTATATTCTTGTGCTACCTCAATTTACCATATTAGTCTAATAGACTAAATGTGGACTTATTGCTATGACCAAACAGTCTCACTTACTTATGACTTCCAGGCATAGGTAGACCTTTGGCATTTTGCATCTTCTTCATACAAATACTTGCCTCTGTCCACATTGCAACATCTCATTCATAGACACCATCCTCTTCCTAAGGGGAACAATATCTACCCGAAAGCATAATTCACTTGTAGATGACAAAGGTCTCTCAAGAACCTTTCCAAAAGCAAAGTGGGTCCTATCAATTTTACCTTCACAACCACCTCTCATGGAAGTGTTGTAACCTCTACTGGGACTTTCTTGACTTGGAATCTTTCCACCATGAAGCATACTATCACTATACCTAGAATTCACATTTCCTACCTGGAGATTTTGACTACCAAGGTCTCCCAAACATTGTTGAGATATCGAGCTCCACTCGTGATATGCCAGGGTGACCGTTGTGCATTTATGTCACCGACTTGTCAGTTGCAGATGCGGTTAGTACACCGCCCATGAATAATAGCTACACGATAGCTATCCTTGTCTACTTTAGTTCGTGGCTCAGTTAGTATGCCACCTTAGTTAGTTGAGTTTGGTTTGAGACCCATATATAGGGTTCTTCTATTTCCTTGTACTAGAGTTCTTTTGGCTTACACAATTAAGAAGAGGAAAACTGTTTTTCAGCCTCCACCTTTGTGTGTATTCCCCCATTGTGCAAGCAAAAAAGCTACAAGTGAGACTCCTTCCTTCTCTCCCACAATCTTGACATGGTATCAGAGCCTTGTTCATGGTAAGGAGCTCAAGAAAGCAAGCCAAGCTCGCGGTGTTCTGGTAAGAGGAGCAGTGTTGCTTTCATTTTCTGTTTTGCGAGCAGATCTCTGCAGGTAGCACAACCGGAAATTGCAAGAGTGCATTGTCTCAGGTTGAGACGCCCTTGGCGGTGAAGCAAGAGGGCAGTATATGCTGCGGGCAAGGGCTTTAGCCCTTGGTGACCCTGTTTTTTTTATTTGAGGCCATTTCGGGGCCTGTTTTGGAGGCGGAAGTTTTCTGCACGCACTCAGGAAAAGGACCAGTTTTATGCTGTGGAACCACTGTTCTACAGGTCGATGAAAAGTTACTGTAGAAATTGCATCGTATGACTATGCGCAGAGACATTGGGAGTTACAGAATCATCCCTGTTGCCTGTTGATGCAAAATCGTCACTAGGAAGTGACTGTGTGGTCAAATACTACTTTCGTCAGTTTTGCAGATTTGCCCTTGTGAGGCTGAAGTTGTGTTCTTTGCAGTGACAGAATTATTTTTGCAGTGTTCTGTAATGGCGTCTGATTCTCTTTCACAGATTGTCACTGAAAAGCTTGACAAGAACAACTTCCAAGCATGGAAGTTTAGAATGACGAATTTCCTTATGGGAAAAGGATATTGGGAATTTGTTGTAGGAAATGAAGAAGAACCAGTTCTTCCTGATGTTCCAATCAACAGCAAATGCAGGCATTTAAAGCATGGCATGAGAGAGCTAGGAAAGTTATGTACTGGCTGTCTATCATCATTTCAGACTCTATGATTGTGCATATTCAGGATGCAAGTACGCCAAAGGAGGCATGGGATACTCTGTCAAAAATGTATAGCACAAATACGCAAGCGAGGAAAATGCAGCTCAAGCAAGAGTTGCACAATGTGCAAAGAGAAAGTATGAGCATCAATGACTACCACATGAAGGTGAAGAAGATCACAGATGCACTTGCTTCCATTGGGTCGCCAGTGGAAGATGATGATTTAGTTTTCGTGACCTTGAATGGTCTAAGAAAGGATTATGCACAGTTCCGAACATCCATTTCCGTCCGTGAAAGATTTCCTGATTTTGAGGAGTTGATTGCTCTTCTAATTTCTGAGGAGCAGAGAAATGGTGGTGCATCCTCTTCAGGAGGAACTTCAAAAGAAGCTGTCTTCTACTCAAATGCTGGAAGAGGTAGAGGCAGAGGTAGAGGAGGCCGATTTGGAGGCCGTGGTAGAAATCAGAATATGCAGCACATGGTAACTCTAGAGGCAGGGGGAGCCAAAGAGGTCGTGGTGGATGGCAGAAAGGCCAAAATGCAAACATTAATGTTGAATGCTACTACTGTGGTAAAATGGGTCATATGGCTAAAGACTGCTATAAAAAGCAGAATGACATCATGAATGGAAAACTGCAACAAGGGAATTACGCATCTTCTAGTAGACAGGGTGATGACAGAAATGAGCATTTGTTTATGGTGCAGCACATGAACAATTCTGTGACAAGTACAGAAGAAAGCAATGATGTATGGTATGTTGACTCATGTGCATCAAACCACATGGCAGGTCATGCAAAATGGATGGAGGATGCAAGGAAAATGAAAAAACCAGGATTTGTGGAGACTGGTGATGATACTGCACATCCTATTGTGCAGATTGGAAAAATTCATTTGTCTATGCAGGATGGGAAAAAGAAATACATGTCTGATGTATTTCATGTCCCGAATATCACCAAGAATCTGGTTTCTGTTGGTCAAATGGTTGAGCAGGGCTTGCAGGTGAGATTTAATCCTCATCGATGCTTTGTTGAGGATATGAAAAATAAAGGTCGCTTGATAGCAAAAGGAAAGAAGAAGGGCAGAATGTTTACGTTGGATGCAGACATGTCTGAATTGAGTGCAGCAATGTTTGCACATGGGACCGGTGTAGTTGCAGATATTGATATCTGGCATAAACGCATTGGTCATGTTAATGTACAGCGACTAAAATCAATGCAGGCCCAAAATATTGTTGCAGGATTGTCTAAATTCAAGGTTGCAGAAATGCATAAGGTATGTGAAGCCTGTCAATTTGGAAAACAGGCAAGGAAACCATTTCCTAGACATATTCAAGAGAGTAAGAAGCCATTGGAATTAATCCACTCTGATGCGTGGACTACTAAAGTTGCATCTCTTGGAGGCTGTCATTATTTTGTCACTTTTATTGATGACTATAGCAAAAAAGTTTGGGTGTATTTTATGAAAAAGAAAAGTGAAGTGTTTGGGCATTTCAAAACTCTTAAAGCTATGGTTGAAAAAGAAACAGGCCTGCAAATAAAATGCCTAAGGTCAGATGGAGGGGGAGAGTACCTCTCAAATGAGTTTGCAAGGTTCCTGCAGGAGCATGGCATAAAGCAGCAATATTCATGCAGTCATACCCCACAACAAAATGGAATTGCAGAAAGGAAAAACAGGCATATTGGAGAGGTATCTCGTGCCATGCTCAATGAAAAAGACTTGCCAGATTTTTACTGGGCTGAAGCAGTTGCTACAGCAGTCTACATAATGAACAGGACTCCCACTGGAGCAATACATGGGATGACTCCAGAGGAGAGGTATACTGGTAGGAAATCAGATATTTCTCATTTGAAGATTTTTGGTTGAATTGCCTATGTTCATGTGCCAGATGAGTTGAGATCCAAGTTGGATCCAAAAGCTGAGAAGTGCATCTTTATTGGTTACTCTCTGCAGAGCAGAAAGGGTATAGATGCTATAACCCTTCTACTCGTAAGTTTACAGTGAGCAGAGATGTTGTTTTTGATGAGATGAGTAGCTGGTATAAACTAGTAAATGTGATTGATAATGTAGATGCACAAAATGGTAATGCTGCACAGAATTCACACCAGTAGTCACAGGATATTAGTGGACTTGGAGCGTCCTCTAGAGCAGTCGTTCACATTCTTCGCCATGGACAGGCAGATTGAGATCAGGAGAATCTTCTCAAAGCAATGCAGATAGTGGTATGCAGGTATCACGAAAAGGAAAAGAGAAGGTAAATCAGCCCATGTTTGATGTGAATGCAGGTCACTCTTATGTGGATGGTGAATCCAGTGGCTCAGAACAGAGCATTGATGATGAGTTGGGTATTCCTTCTATTGTTACACCTGGAGTAAGGAAGACCATGGATGTTTTGAGAGCATCTGGGAGTGAACCTACTTTGCGTAGGTCTATCAGAGCTAGGTATCCTGTGGATAGGCTGAAATATGATGGATTTATAGCCATTCACTATGCATATATGGTCAAAGTGATACAGGAACCAGAACCCACTTCTTTTGAGCAAGCCATGGGAAAAGAAAAATGGAAGAAAGCCATGGATGAAGAAATGGATGCCTTGGAAGCAAATGCTACATGGGAATTGGTACCTTTGCCTAAAGGTAAGAATGCAATTGGCTGTAAGTGGGTTTATAAGGTGAAGCACAATGCAGATGGTTCTGTGAATAGATACAAGGCAAGTTTAGTAGTCAAGGGGTATGCACAAACATATGGCATTGACTATGAAGAAACATTCAGTCCAGTTGCAAGGATGGCAACTGTAAGAGTAGTCATTGCTATGGCTACATCAAAGGGATCGTCTTTACATCAGATGGATGTAAAGAATGCCTTCTTGCATGGTGATTTGCAAGAAGAGGTCTATATGGAGCAGCCACTAGGTTATGTGCATGTTGTTCATCTTGAGTTTGTTTGCAGGTTGAAGAAAGCCTTGTATGGCTTGAAGCAAGCACCTAGAGCATGGTCTGACAAGATAGGACAGTATCTTGTCACTATTGGCCAAGGCAGATTTCTCACTTTATGTGAGAAAAACAGAGAAAGGTATTATGCTACTTGTCATTTATGTTGATGATTTGATTATGATAGGTGACAGTGATGAAGATATCCTTCATGTGAAAATGCTATTGAAGCAAAAGTTTGAGATGAAGGATTTGGGAGAGATGCGTTATTTCTTGGGCATTGAGGTGATTAGATCACCAAGTGGGATACAGCTCTTGCAGAGGCAGTATGGATTGGACATGATGTCCAAATATGGGATGACAGGCTGTAAGCCTATTTCAGTTCCTTTGGAGCAGAATGTGAAGCTGAGCGCAGATGCAGGTGAGCTTCTGGAAGACTCTACTATGTACAGACGCATAGTAGGAAGTTTGATTTATATGACTATTACCAGGCCAGATTTGAGCTATGCTGTTGGATTGGTAAGTCAGTTTATGCAGGCTCCAAGGAAATCGCATTTGGATGCGGCTAGACGCATACTCAGGTATGTGAAGTCCACATTGCAGTATGGACTATTTTATGAGACTGGGGTTCAGATACAGTTGCATGGATACACTGATGCTGATTGGGCTGGTAGTATTTCTGATAGACGATCTACCAGTGGGTAAGTGTTCTCTTTTGGGAGTGCTGCAGTCACTTGGAGCAGCAAGAAACAGCCTAGCACAGAGGCTGAGTACAGGGGTGCAACAATGGCTGCATGTGAGGTAGCTTGGTTGCATAAGCTACTTTATGATATGCATCAGTCTACAGATGGGCCAGTTGTCATTTATTGTGACAACATGAGTAGTATACACTTGGCAAATAACCCAGTCTATCATGCTAGAACAAAGCACATTGAGGTGCATTATCACTATGTGCGGGAGAGGGTTTTACTAGGTCTTATTGATCTAGTTTATGTCAGCACAGAGGATCAGGTAGCTGACATATTTACGAAGGCATTGGGCGTAGAGAAGCTGCGCAAGTTCAGAGACCTGCTTGGTGTGCAGGAATTGGGATTGAGCTCGAGGGGGAGTGTTGAGATATCGAGCTCCACTCGTGATATGCCAGGGTGACCGTTGTGCATTTATGTCACCGACTTGTCAGTTGCAGATGCGGTTGGTACACCGCCCATGAATAATAGCTACACGATAGCTATCCTTATCTACTCTAGTTCGTGGCTCAGTTAGTATGCCACCTTAGTTAGTTGAGTTTGGTTTGAGACCCATATATAGGGTTCTTCTATTTCCTTGTACTAGAGTTCTTTTGGCTTACACAATTAAGAAGAGGAAAACTGTTTTTCAGCCTCCACCTTTGTGTGTATTCCCCCATTGTGCAAGCAAAAAAGCTACAAGTGAGACTCCTTCCTTCTCTCCCACAATCTTGACAAACATAGGTTGTCTTGGTATTATCAAATGAATTATGTCCTTGTAGAAAATGTTAGATGCTTGGATGCACTTGCAATGAGTAGGGAAAACTCCAAAAGGTTTTCCAACATATCTGAATATATTGTTCATACTCAAATGCCTGCATCTTAGCCTCACTTGATGACTTAGGGTCTTGCATCCTCACTTGGATTTATCCATTAATCACTAAGCCACTTATAAAGAGCTCACACAACACATCATTCAACAACACAATGGCTCTTCTTGGCCAAAGCCTAAGAATATCATCAAAGGCTCTAGCATATTCTTTAACCGAGGTATATGACTCTTGTCGAATTTGCATAAGCTGCCCTAAGACTTGAGTCATGGGAGCTTTCTTCTCATACTCATTTAGGAATTTATCACACAGCTCCTCAAAGGTTCTAATTGATCCTCTTGGGAGGCTCCAATACCATTTTCTAGCCTCCCCCTTTAGAGTACTCGAAAACATGAGCATCCAATGTATATCATCAAAACTACTAACAAGGCAAGTTAAGCCATACTCTTTTCAATGCAGCATCGGATCCTCATCTAGCAGCCCATAAAACATTGAGAGATCCCTATAAGGAGGAGGGCATTTAGTTCTCTTCTTCGAGATCAACACTAGGTCCTCCAGATCTTCATACTCACCTTAACCTAATCCCAATGTCTCAAGGTCTCTAATCTCTTTCGTTTCCACCTTTGCTAGTGTAGAAAGGTCAATATTTCCATTGATATCCCTTTCTACCAACTCATAGAGAGGTCTAGAAAGTCCTATGCTATGCAATAGGGAATCTACCCCATCCCCTACTAGTGGTGCTTTAGCAAGTCTATTCTCAATTACCTCGCACTTCAGTACCCAACTACATCAACAAGCACTAGCATCAGATGTATCTTCTGTTCATAGTCATGTATTACTTCAACCATTGGCATCACAATCTTTTCCTCTAGAAATTTATCACTATCAAGGATCATAGATGGCTGTGCCATTCTAGTATCACTTTTGCTTCCTAATCTTTCCTATAAATCCCAGTGCTGATAAAAAGCTTGGCAACTTGACAAGTAATTAAAGTCTTTTTGCATGGAATAAAGCAGGCTTGTTTGCTAAACAAGAATGGTTCAAATCATCTCACTATGGGTTGAAGTAGTGGGCAAAATAGTGATAAAATCCATGGAAATATGTTTCCATGAACTTGTAGGAACGATTAAAGACATGAGTAAACCAAATATTTTGCCATGATGTTGTTTAACCCTTTGAGAATAAGACATTCAAATATAAAATTGAGCTCCACCATGTTTTAAATTAGACCAATAGAAAAAATATTTGTAAGCAGTTAAAGCTTATTGAATTTCTCTATGGTCCATATAGGGTGGTGCATGCATTTTGTTCATAGCCATGAATGTAAACATTCATATACATATAATTTCTTTTGGAAATGTCAGAAGGATAAGTAGAAATCATGGAATAAAATATTGAATTGCTATTGAAGAAACATGATTTAAACAAATAGTGTTCATCTTGTCAAAACCAAGAATATGATAAGTAGAAATATGATCATGGGGGTGACGACTAAGGCCATTAGCTACAACATTAACACATCTTGGTTGATAATAAATCATAGAATAGAAGTTGTGAATAAAGGAAGCCCATTTAATATGCCTATCAGAAATTAATGATTGAGAGAAAATGTGCTTTATGGCTTACTAATCAGTTTTTGTTAAATCTTCTAAGCCCATAAGGTAATGTTTCCAAAATATCTAGAGCATAGACAATAGCTAATAACTTTTTTATCATATGTGCTATAAATTTACTCAAATGGTTTCAGTTTGCTACTCTTATAGGCATTGGGATGGTCATTCTATGTAATTACAATACATATTCCTAATTCATTGGCATCAATGATGACAACCAAAAAGAAATGCTAGTTAAAATCAAGTAATTAGCTAATCCAATGCAAGAATGAACTTCCTACATATTTCTAGGAATAGGCCATTTATTAATAGTACTCACTTTCTTTGGGTCTACATTGATGGCCTTGTGCCAAAACAATATGATCAAGATTTTCAATTTGATCTTGAAATAATACACTTTTAGCAAGGTTAGCATTCAAGTTATTAGCTTTTAGTAAATTAAAAACTACTTTTAAATGTTCTCTATATGCACTTTTCAATTTACTTAAAACCAAAATGTCATTGAAAAATACAATGATGAAATGATCATAATGAATAAAAATTTTATTCATAAGCCTAACAAAAGTGATAAGTGCATTTATTAAACCAAACGGCATATAAACAAATTCATATTGACCAAATTGTGTGTGAAAAGTGATTTTAACAATATCAACAATGTCAATTCTACTTTGATGGTGTCTTGCTTTTAAATAAATTCTATTAAAAATATTATTCTTTAATTTATCTAACAAATCATTGACACAAGTATAGAATACCAAGTTTTTATAGTGATTTTGTTAAATGCTCTGTGGTATGGTTTTTTTTTCCGATAAGAAGTATAGGTGCTCCTAAGGGTGATGAACTAGGATGAATAATGCCTTTCTCTAGAAGTTCACTAACTTGTCGTTAAATTTTCTTTTGGTAAAGTGGATTGTGCCTATAAGGTGCCTTACGCCAAGGAGAAAATCTAGGAAACAAATCTATATTGTGATCTAACTCTCCTATAAAGGATGGCAATTGAGGTGGATAGTCATTGACAAAAGAATTCTTGTAGGTAGCTAGAAAGTGCTTTTGTGATGGTGTAAGAAGTGTAATCTCAAGATCCTCAACCTTTGGGATATAAATCATTTAGGTTTTACTTCGCTTTCTTAGAGTACGCTTGGCTAGGGCATGTGAAATCAAGGGAAATAACCCTAAGTCTGTATTGCCATGCAAGGTAATATGCTCTTCTTGAAAATCAAAGGATATCAAATAAATGCGATAATCAATATCAGAATTTATACTTGAGGGAAAGGCATAACTAATATAATATCAAAAGACTATAAAGGAGCCACATGAAAATTGTGTTTTTCTTTATAACCCATAATTATTTTTAATCATTTAATTTCACGAGTTCCATTATATCTTATTCTTTAGAAAGCATATTTTACCTTATACAAGGATGGAGTGGTTTCCAAATACAATCTTCTAATCAAATTTTTAGAAATGAAATCATGTGAATTATTGCTATCATGCATAATAACTACATATGAATCTTGCACAGTGCCTTGCATCTTTAATTAAGCATGAAGAGAGACATGCATATCTTGCTTATCGTCATTTGTTGCCTCTTATTATAGAGAGTCAATGGTCCAATTTGAAGTATAACCCAGCACTTCTTCTATATTGTGTAATTGAGGAACGATATTATTAGTAGTACTATTATTATTGATGTAAGTTAATTTAACCCAACAATTTACTTATAGATTGCCAAGATGACCACAATAGTAACATGTTGGTTTAAACTTATTATGCTGAATATTGAGATTTGTATTTTAAAATTTTACCTTGGGTGCTCTAGTTTGTTGGTGGTCCGTGGTACTGCCCCGAAGTATGGAATTAGGTGGACAATAAAGTGTGATAACATTTGAGTGAAAGGGAATGAAAGGCTTTCATGGATTTCTGTTGTTGTTGTGAAAATAGTTTTGAGTAGATTGTTGACTGTGGAGGATGTGTGAAATCGCTTGGAATTCTTTTTCAACATCATGTACATGAAATATGGCAATTGTAAAGAGAAAGCCTTAAAAGAATGAAGCTTAGCTTGTATTCTTGATTGGAGTCTATCTTTATATTTTTCTTGGAGCATATCTTCTAGTACTTCCTCTAGAATGTAGAAGTCATTACCAAAACCACTTAATGTAGGTAACTACATTGTCATCTTCTTGCCATGAAAGATTTGCCTAGTTCCTTTAGGCAATGAGCTGAAATTGAGGAGGTAAGAAAGAATCCTTTAAATTCTATTGAAATGCATCCCATATGATAGAATGATAGACACTCTGGTGAAGCACATTCCACCATAAGGACACCTTATCCATAGATAATTTGTGACACACTTGAGCTTATTCTTCTCAAAAAAGAATTCTTAATCAAAATAATAAGTAAACTAGCTTATGGTGACAAAATAACATTTCCATCTTTCTTACTAACACTATATTAGGGATTTTGGACATTCTCATATAGTTTGGGAATTCCCAGTATAGTTAATATTTGGCCACATGATCAAATATTGTCCCCTTACTTGAAAGTGGAGTCTACCCTAATTACTATATAGGTTGTCTTTCCAAGTCCCACTTTGAAGCATGGGTTAAGATTTAGCCACATGGACAAATCTTTATCAAAATAATCAGTAAACTAGCTTAATGATGACAAAATAACATTTCCATCTTTCTTACTAACACTATATTAGGGATTTTGGACATTCTCATATAGTTTGGGAATTCCCAGTATAGTTAATATTTGGCCACATGATCAAATATTGTCCCCTTACTTGAAAGTGGAGTCTACCCTAATTACTATATAGGTTGTCTTTCCAAGTCCCACTTTGAAGCATGGGTTAAGATTTAGCCACGTGGACAAATCTTTATCCCTTATTTGAAGGTGGGACTTGGGAGATTCCCAAATTCTCTAGTATGGTATTTACTATCAAAAGTTGTAAACTGAAAAGACTTATGGCTATTGTCTTTCTCCTTCTATGTTTGTTGCACATCAAAGACACCACAAAGAATGCTCACATAGTGGTCATCTTCATCTTGGATAGATATGATTTGTTGTGCTTCCCGCTCTTGAAGAACATGCATAATCTCGGTCAAATTATGATATAGAAGATTGATTTGTTATTGAAGAGTAATCTCCAAAAGAGGAGATTTAGCATTGATTTCTTCAATGTTAGAAGGCTATGTCATCTTCAAGAAACAGTGATCTTGTTGTAGGAATAAACTAATGATAAATCCCCAAAATAATGGGACATATGAACAATAAAAATCTTTAGACATTAGAAAACTATTCCAAGGAAACAAGAGCTTGCTAACAACGTGCTACTAAAGTTCTTAGCAAAAAACTCTTTGTCATTAAACTGAGTGAAGAGAAAAAAAATCATGTGCAAGAACAACCTTTAAAATAGATCATAGACGTAAATTCACTACATGTGAACAAGGTCATAGTTGCAAAATATTCTCTATAGTATCTTATGGAGTAGGAAAGAAACTCTAAAAGATCATTTTGTTGTGGCAAGAAGTAAGTGCTTGGAAAATAAAACCTGAGTGGAAGCACACAAGCAGAAGCAAGAGCAAAAGCAAGAGCTATGGTAGATTGACTAAGAGAGCAAGAGAGAGAGACATCATATGTGGAAACTCCAATAGTCACAATGTGTGACTAGCCTTCCCTTATTCAAATGTCACTGAAATAATAAAAAATGAAGTGACAATGATGGGCTCATGTCACCTGCAGTGTATAGGTGTGCAAGTACTATCAATGTAATGAATACACAGGTGGTTAGGCGCAAGTGCATTTATCCCCAACAAAACTGTGTCCCTAGTGAGGAGAGAACAATAAAAAAGTGACAAAGGAAAATTGTACATAAAGTACAATAGGATGAGGAAAGATGCCATCTCATTCAACGCCCATCAACTTCCTAAGAAAGGAAAAACACTCCACTGAGAGACTTTTAGTGAGCAAGTCTACATGATTTTGGTCAGTTGAGATCTTGACAAGCTCAAGGGACTTGTCCTCAACAACCTCTCATAAAAAGTGATAATGCACCTCAATATGCTTTGTCTTCATATGAAAGACCGCGGATTCTTGACCAACTGAATAGCACTCATAGAATTTGAATGCAGTGTAGGAACCACATCAATAATACCAAGGTCTAGGCTTAACCATAGAGCCTCATTGCAAGCCTCAATGCTACAATATTCTCTACCTCTATAGTGGAAAAGGACGTGCACTTCTACACCCTAGACATCCAAGAAATCGCACCTCTAACAAGGGTGAAGATAAAGCTAGAGATGAACTTCCTATTGTCTGCATATTGTATATAATTAGAGTTAGTGTGCCCCATGACTTTTGTATCCTATCCACCATAAGATATGCACATATTTGTAGTGCCATTAAGGTATGCATCCCAATCCCATCTACCAGGTCTAGCCATTTAGCACACTACAACTCCCACTGCAAATGCTATGTCAGGACGAGTGGCTATCATGGCATACATCAAATTGCCCACTGCGGATGCATAAGGGATCTTGGCCTCTTGCTCATTAAACTGTAGAAAATTGACGTGACTAACTTCACATGAGAAGGTAAAGCACAGCCAATAGTCTTCACATATTGCATATGAAACTGCTCAAGGACCTTCCGGATGTACTCCTTCTATGATAAGTAAATAAGCCTTTTAGAGTGATCGCATGTAATTTGCATCCCAAGAATATATGAGGCCTATCCCATGTCCTTCATCTCAAAGCTCTTATTGAGTTGACTTTTCAATGCATCCAACTCATCATGTGCACTCCCAGTAATCAGCATATTATTCACATCGAGTACCAAAATCATAAGTCAACTATCATGGGCCTTCTTTATGTATAAACACATATCCATATCACTATGTGCATAAAAGTATCAAACTTGTAATATCATTCCCTAGTAGGTACCTACTTAAGGCCATAAAAACTCTTTCTTAAATTGTACACTAGGTGTTCCCTGCTTTTTCCCTCAAAGCCCTTAAGTTATTGCATATAAATCTCATCATGTGTCCCCATGTAAGAAAGCTGTCTTGACATCCATTTAATAGAGATCTAGATCTAGCTATGCAACCAAAGCCAAAACTAAGCATAGGGTAGTTGCCTTGAGGACACGAGAGAATACTTCATCAAAGTCAACACCATACTTTTGCTTAAACCCCTTTAGCAACAATCTGGCCTTATAGGCTAGCTTGGGGCATCCAGGGGTACTCTTCAACTTGTATACCTGCTTGCATGGCAAAGCACGTTTTTGACTAGGTAAAGGAACCAAATCCCATGTATGATTTTTCTAGGTGAGGCATACTCTGACTGCATGGTCCTATCCCAAGAGTGACTACCACCTTTTCACATGGCATCGTTATAGGTAAGAGGCTCACCAACATCGATCACCATAACATAATCCATATAGGGTATAAATTGATCAGGTTGATGTCTATGTTTAGTAGAATGTTGCAAAATAGACTGTGGAGCCTATACCTCTTGTCTAACATCATGGTCCTAGCATTGCTTGAGTATCAACTATTGTAAGCTATCCAGCAAGTTGTACAATAACAAGAAGCTCCTCTTGAAATATCACCCTACATACCTCAACAACCTACTTAGGCTGCTTATGCATTTTCTCCTCATGGCAAACAACATCATGGCTATGGATGACCTTCTGAGCCTGTGGATCCTGTAGGCGATAGCCCATCTCACCTGGATCCCCATAACCAAGAAAAATGCATTTCATGGATTATTATGCTTGTCCTTAAAAATATGGCAGGAATCCGCACAATCAAAAACACACAAATGTGATTATATGTTTTCACGACCATATCTCCTTTGCAACCTAGTAGTTAAGACTAGTGCATGGGGATCGATTAATTAAATGTATAGCAATAGTAACTGCTCAATCCAAAAGTGTTGTGGTAAGCCTACCGAGCTAAGCATACTACAAACTGGCTCCTAAATCATCCTATTCATGTGCTCAGCCATATCATTCTAGGGTGGGATGTACAAGGCAATCAATTGATATGTAATACCCCTCTCATCACAAGTCTAGTCAAAGGCTTTAGAGATATACCCTCCCCTGTTGTCAAAACATAGGTGTTCTAGCATATACCCAAACTGGTTCTTATAAAAAGCAAGCCAATACTGAAATGTAGCCAAGATTTCTATTTTCTACTTTATGGGATAAGCTTAGACTTTATGCAAGTAATCATCAATGAAAGTAACAAGATACGTCATGCCACCTAAAGACTTGCAGGGTATAGGTCCACAAACATCAGAATGAATAAGAGCAAGAGGCTAATCCTTGTGCGTAATGCTAGAATCCTTATGTGAATTACAAGTCTACCTCCTACCATAAAGACAATGATCACAAGTATCAAAACACTTATAGTCAAGGGGCGGAAGATACTGCAAATGAGTAAGCATTTTCATTCCCTTTAATGGCATGTGCCCAAGATAGTAATGTCATAATAATATGTTAAATGATGTGGATCTAGGACATGACACAAGCTATGGTGGATCAAAGATGTAAACCAAGTTCATAATGACATGGACAAGTAGAGACAAACTATTACACAAGTGAATTAGGTTCCAAGATAGATTAGCTTGGACTCATAAACACAATCTTGTGTAGAATCGACAATGACAGACACTTAACTGAAAGTACAAAGCATCATGATATTGTATTCATTTCATAGTCAAGTACAATGCTTTATAGGCTTTGAGTTGTTCCACTCTCCTCACTGTGCATATGGGATTCAGGACAGCTCCTCTTGGAGCATACATCATTTGTCTATTTCTCAACACCCCCCCTCAAATGATGAGTCCCTACACTTGCTGGCTTTTGCCCCCCCTTCATGATGACATGGCCCGGAAGACTAGCTCATAGGCAGCCTAGTCAAGTTAAAGCTTGAGACTTTACATCTTGGCAAGGGTTATATAAATCAAATTCACTAACATATGAGAGATACAATGAAAGTTCTTCAAAACAATCTGTCAGAGTTGTTGATGGTAGTGGAAGCATATTCTTCTTCTTCTTTTTCCTCCATGTATTGGTTCTGGTGATGATCACTTTGCAATTGTTGGGCTCTCTTCTTGTGGAAACATTCACTGGCTACATGGCCAGTCTTACCACAATAGTGACATGTAATCCGATCCTTGTTATTGTTGTTGATGAATCCTCGACCTCTTCCTTTAGGTCCAGCAGCTCCTTTGGTGTACAAAAGATTTTCCCTAGATGATGAGACATTGTCTTTTGCATTCTTGGTTTTTACTTTGCCTTCTTCGTCGAGTAGTGAGTGCTCAATATCTTTAAGTGTGAGGCTTGGAACATTACTCAAAGTGGATACAAGATTTTTATATGGATCCTTGTTTACACTTGCAAGCAGTACGGCTATTGCTTCATCTTCCTCAATATTCTTTTTAAGAGATGCAAGTTGAGTTTTTAAACTCTTAAACTTATTAATGTGTATGGTCATAGAAGCACTGTCTTTGATATCCAGTTTATAAAACTGCATGAGAAGTTTTACCTTTGAATTCTTTGCTTGAGTACCAAACATTTTATCAGGTTCCTCCCAGGCGGTTCTAGCATTTCTAATGCCAGATATATGATGTAACACGTCATCACTTAGTCCCCAGGCAATGATGCCTAGTGCCTTATTATTCATCTTCTTCCATTCTTTGGATTTGAACTGTTCTTCTTCAACGAACCCGTCTTCATCATCTTCCTTCTTGTTATCTGCATCATCTTCAAACAGGTCCCATAAGTCCTTTCGCATTAGGTGGTACATGGTCTTTTCCTTCTAGGCATGGAAGCCTTCTCCATTGAACTTTGCTATTTGCTCAAGTTCTGCCATGTTGAGCAGCTCCAATTAACTGAGAAAAGACCAGCAAGGGGGATTTGTGAAGTGTCACAAGGAGGTTAGTGTCAACTGACACTAGGTGAGTAGCAATAGATACTATTCTTGAGCTTAGTATTGAATGTCGGTGCTTGATCTTCTTCTTGCTTGTTGATTTGAAGTGTTAATCTTGCTGGGAACTGAGTTCAAACTCAGATAAGAGTGGCAGTGTGTGCCCTCAGTTGAAAGGAATGAGAAATTGAAGGAAAAATGAGCTTGCACCTTGATGGCTATGGCTTCCTGGATTAGGGTTTTGACCCAGGTCTGTTTTTTTCAGATATCTAGAGCTAGAGTTGATCATTTTGGAAACTTTTTTTAT
This sequence comes from Lygodium microphyllum, assembly GCF_053477565.2. Lineage (NCBI taxonomy): Eukaryota > Viridiplantae > Streptophyta > Polypodiopsida > Schizaeales > Lygodiaceae > Lygodium > Lygodium microphyllum. Next base: position 143,536,391 of record NC_141148.1, read on the forward strand.
GAAAATGTAGCTTACTCCATGCTCTACAAGAACCCCATGATAATCGTCAAGATCGGGTACGGCAGTCCGCGCGCAGATCAACGAAACGTAACCAGGCGCAGATATGGCAGCGACGTCGAATTTCAGGAATGCCAGGCTTGTAGGTATCCAATGTCAGGCTTAGATGTGATAGGCAGAAGCTCCTTGAGTAGAAGAACAATACTCCTGAAGAAAGCACACTGAAATATTGCCTGGTTTGAGAGATATGAGAGCTCAAAGTGAGGTATGTCCTGCAGGCCACAAACTGGGGCTATGGCAGCCACTGACAATAGTGACAATGCTGAGGTCCAGATAGCCAAATCTCATGGGTTGATGTGATACAGGGAAGCTTTATGAGGTGGAGAACAACTTTCCAGAAGGAAGCTCAGAGAGATTTGGTATGTGGAGTGAGATACAGGAGCTTCAAGATGACAGGATGCTGCTGGCTATGGCTGCCACAAGGTCCAACTGAGATTTGAAGTTGAAACTGAAGATATGAGCTTAATGTGGGCTGGTTAGAGATCACCAGAGATGAAGGGAGACTAGAGATTCAGAGTGTGAGCTGTGCCATGCCCAACTGGGCTCTGATGCCATGTTAAATGATGTGGATCTAGGACATGACACAAGCTATGGTGGATCAAAGATGTAAACCAAGTTCATAATGACATGGACAAGTAGAGACAAACTATTACACAAGTGAATTAGGTTCCAAGATAGATTAGCTTGGACTCATAAACACAATCTTGTGTAGAATCGACAATGACAGACACTTAACTGAAAGTACAAAGCATCATGATATTGTATTCATTTCATAGTCAAGTACAATGCTTTATAGGCTTTGAGTTGTTCCACTCTCCTCACTGTGCATATGGGATTCAGGACAGCTCCTCTTGGAGCATACATCATTTGTCTATTTCTCAACAAATACATGTGATACTACAACCATTGCCAAAACATGGTCGATAGACCCATATATAAGTAAGGAGTAGTGTGTGCACTGTGGAGGCAACCACATCCCTGCCGAGTGCCAGGATCCAAGATCCAGACCTTGTACAAATTGCGGAAGGTTTGGCCATGACGCAATGCATTGTCGATTGCCAAGAAGGTTTCCTTATGCACAGTAGTACAACTCGCCATACTATGGGAATCGACCGCCTAACTTCTGCGGAAGAGGAGCCCATTGGCCCTTCCAGCACCTAATGATGCAAAACCGACCGTTCCTAGATTAGAGATCAATCCCACAGGCATACCCAGACCGCCTAGACCCTTCGTGACACATCCATCGAGTGACGCTCCCATCCACTACGTGGAAGAGCCCAATGACAAGGAGTCATATGTGAACCCTTACATCTCCTATGATGAAGAGGGTAATCCGGTCCTCATGAACTATCGACTAGTGCCAGTGATGGTGTTAGGAAGGGGAAGAGGAAAAGGTTTTTCAAGGCCAACCCAAGACCTAGTCACATGCTGGACTTATGGTCACCCTGATCACATATCGACACGATGCCTAGAAAAAGAGCAGGCTAATAGGGAGAGAGATGATCTCAGGTATGCCGAGTGCGACATTACCCATATCTTCAGGGAATGCCCTAGACAAAATCCGTCCTCGAGCTCAGGCAATGTACCATCAGTACCTTTGGGGTTGTTTGGCATTGAGACATTCGACAGCAAGGATACACCCATCCTGCTGCCTGTCATGACACATGCACAAACGTGGCAAGCTGGTATATCACTGTCTGGGCCTAGCAACCTAGATGCTACCTCAATAGGAAAGAAGAGTCGTAGGTAGAGAAAGAAGAAAACCAATGCCAAGATCACTCTCAAAATTGATGAAGAGACGACGCTAGTGAGTGGCAGGAAGGTAACTGATGTTGAGGCTGAAACCACCGCTCCAAAAACAACAGAAAAAGGGAGTGCTAAGGTAGGGGAGTACCCCCGCCCAAAGCGCCAATTAGACGCAATTGAAAAGGTCAAGGAGTGGGTAAAGGAATCCCAAGAGAACTTGAAGGATGCTGAGGCCATCATAGAAGACGGAACTGAGGACTTCTCTAGTGTGAGCACCCCAGTCTCACCCTCTTGACCAAGGTCAAGAGATGCGCCTATGCCATGGGAAGCACCACCCAGGAGACGGGTAGGAGCCACGGGCCAGCAAAACACCCAAGGCCAATGGCTTGGAGGTGTGGGAATGGAGGAGAGACAAATGACGAGTAACCTCCTCACGATATTAGTAACCACCCCAGTAACCCTGAGCCTAGGAGACCTGCTTAGACAACATCCAACGCTTTGGTTGGAACTGAAGCACTGGGTGGAGGAACCAATTGAGCATATTGCTGCTGACCTGCATGCATGATACAGTCACACAGATACCGAGCTTGACACTGCACTCAGTGCCTAAATCTCTGCATGTAAATGCTTTTTGGGAGGGCACTGAGATACATATTATACTACCTATCGTGGCCCTAGGAGACATGACGCGGAAAGGAATCGTAGACACGGGCACAGGGGTTAGTGTCTTGAGCCACACAATCTTGCAAGCCTGGGGAAACCCTCCCATTGAGACTACTAGGTTCAATGTCACACTAGAAAATAGAATGAAGGTAAGGCCATTCGGAGTTTTAAAGAATTGGCCAGTGAAGATTGCAGGTGTCCAGTTCTCTGTACACTTCATTGTTATGAAGGGAGTGGACTACGACATCCTGTTAGGCTGACCCTGGATGAGGAATGCACGAGTCATTGAGGATTGGGGCAATGGTCTAATCTTCTTAGGGAATAGGAAGGAAGCAGTAAGGGTGGAGATGGATACCTGGAAGACAACACCTGTTGATCTAGATGCCATCTCAGCCACATGGAGGGGTGACATGCAACCAACCACATCGTATGGGCTGCTGACCAAGTATATCCCCTGCCCTGAGGATGAGCAAGATTGGATGCATGTCCTTGCAACCATCGATCTCCCATTCTCAGATGATGAGGAGGAGTATAAGCAAGCCGCACAAGCCAGATGAGGAACACTTAGTATCACTCTACATGATGGCAAGGAGCGCATATGGTTGGCCCAAACCTGTCACTTTTCATGTCCCAAATAATAAGCTAGAACTCCAACAGACCCTAGAGTATTTGACAGGAAGATTGGAGGGAAATCCTTCTGCTAATCTCTTGCCCCTCAGAGACCCCCTGGGTGAGCACAAGTGGAAGTGGACCAAAGTTCACGACCTGAACTTGCTATACAATGGGGCTCTAGTCTCACTGACGAGAAAGAGGCTAGAAAGGACGACCCAGGAGATGACGAGTAGTCAGGGAGAGATGGTTCTAACAATGAATATGAGGATTGTTCCTCCATCATTGAGAAGAGCGAGGAGGAAACGGATACCGTGGAGTACGATACTGATGGAAGGGTGATAGAGCATATAAGAGCAGACTCCAGGCCTCGAGAAAGGAATGCATATGAGATCAAGAGAGGAGTTGTGAGATTGGATTGCGATCGCTCTGGGTTGGAATGCATAGGGGCAGTGGATTATGAGCATGCTAGAATTGCCCAATCACCAGTGGTACCTGTGTTTAGGATAGATGCACCTACTAAACTACAACCACTCGAGGAGACTCCTTCCTCCAATAAGGGCTATGAGTTCAACTCGGAGTTTGAAGTCAATACGGAGAGCGACCCTGAAATACCCATGCCATCCAAAACCAAACGCACCAAGGGGGACTTGCCGGTCCACCTAGGGAAAAATCATTGGACTACAAATTGATACAAATGCACGATTTAATTAGAATAGTGTGTAGCCTCTAGATGCACCTAGTGGCAGCGAGGCTGTGAGGGTGGTTTGGCATGCAAGGAGCTCAGCTAGAGACCTAGAGCCGATGTCAGGCCCATTTTGTTGGGGGTAAAGGCACCTCCACCTAGCCACCCGTGTATTACTACACTGTCAGTATCCACCACTACACACTGTAGGTGGTGATGCCCATCGTCGTCACTTTATTCTTTATTTTTTTAGTGACAGTTTGAATAAAGGAAGGCCCGATCACACATTATGACTGTTGGAGTTTCCATTTTGTGTCTCTCTCTCTTTCTTGCTCTTGCTCTCTTGCCATAGCTCTTCCCAATAAGCTTCGATCCTTCTCACCTTTCAACTGGTATCAGAGCATGGATTCACGAATACTCTAGATTGGTTCATGACTCCTTTAGGTTCCTACTGATTACCTACACTTATTGGGTCTCCTTCTTGGTAGCGACCTTCTTGAGCTCCTGTCACTCCTCGACTTTCCCAGCACCTTCCTGGCCCTTTTGGGCACTCTCAGGGCATTGCATCAGAGGTATTTCTTCATTTTCTTCAGGGTTTCATTGAGTTCACAGGTACAGGAGGGTTTGGAAGAGCAGGGGTGGCTATAGCTCACACCATTGGAGTTTGTTCACACCATATCTTGCTTGAAGCCTTTGTAGGCTATCTTGGGCTTGCAATAGGCCTTCATTGGCTCATGATTGAGCCCCCTTTGACCTTGGATAGCCTCACCAAAAGTAGCAGAACCCTCCAGCTTGGTAGCATGATTTGCACTAGTTTATGGTAGCCCTTGGATAGCTCATCTCCTACTTGCTGATGATCATGGTTGCTCTCTTAAGCATTGTGGCATTCTTGGCGATGATCTTTGACATGTTTTGAGCCTTGAAGAGGCCTTGGGCATTGAGGTTGAGCTCCACATTGACTATATATATAGCAGCAGGCTTGGTTATGTCTGCAACTGAAGCTTATTGAAGCATTGGAGCTCTCTCCTATACTAATTCATGCCCGTATGCCTATGCAATGCTTGCTCAATGTTAGTGGATGTATGCCTAATGGATAGCACTCATTTATTGCTGATTTGAGAAACTATATGCACAATTTTCAACAGTAAATCATACTGTACAATAGTAGATTGAAGCCTATTACTTCATGTTTGCTTGTGCCTCTTGGAATCGGGACATGCTTTGGAGATGTACTTTGATGTATTGATCATCAAGGATCAAATTTGAGATTGATATTACTTTAGATCATTGGTTGAGATTGAGCTCCACTTTCTAGCACTTGAATCTCCATCTTTGGATACACTTTGGTATGTATCTCACTTATATTTGACTGGTCTTGACATGCTTGGCTTATACCACTTATATATGCTAGTTACATTGTCTCGGAGTTGATTGCTACTGCAGCTTACTTGGGCTTGACATTTGATTGCCCAGAGCTTACTTTGGCTATTTCTTGGCTTGCCAGAGTTATAGTTTGGATATACTTCATGTCTATGGATGCTACAGAGCAGATATACTCATGATGTCTCATTGATGCTCGATCTTGGGCACTTGTCATTGGCGTATTCTTACATGCATTGTTCGAGCTTTCTTGCTTGACATTTATGGCTTTTGTGCCAATGGGAGCATCTTGATACGCTTGATAGGCATACAACAGGTGGGTTTGCTACTTGAGCATTCAGATAATTCAAACTGGGATCTTGCATAGATATGCCATGGTTGTAACGTGCCCACCTATCGGCTGTCCAAGCACGTTTTAGCGATCCATCGAGAAACGAATCTAAGCGTCGCCACCTAGCACTCCCATGGAATGTTCTAGGGTTTGCCACCTAGGGTTTCCTGAGTCCGCCTCAAAATGGAACTTTTGTAGCCAAACCCACTAGGATCAACCTGAAATCTAGGTTCCTAATTGTCAAGTTCTCCTAAGAGCATTCTAGCATTGGGTTTTGGACATCCTACTTTATGTAGAGATACCCAATCCGAAGCAAATCCATACTGCACTTGGTTCAAAGAGAATGGGAAATGAGAGGGATGCGCCATTCAACCTCTCTGCCCGTAGGGTATAGCTCCATTTTGGTCCCCTAAAATGACTTGAATCAGATTCTAACTTAACAATACCTAAAGTTGAACGGCGATAAATCCTTGTGAGAAGCCTCCCAGTTCTCTGGGTCCACCCTGCCATAGGACGAACCCGTCGGGGATTCCGTCCACCTACTTCCCTTGATAGCTTTAGTTTTCTAATTAGGTCCTACCACATTTATGTGCGACATTTAAAATCAGCTTCATTAATTAAGCCTTTTAGGGCACAGGGTTCATTCGCGCAATTTACAGCACAGTTACGAAAACAAAACAAGCAGACCTTTTGACAAACAAGTTCCTTATCTTCAAGTTCTCATCTTGTCTCCTGCCCATACACGAGAGTTATATATCCATTCTGTCCAATAGAAGTACTTGGTCCAAATCACATGGCACCAAAATTTCCATCCTTTATCTGAAATAGGATCTTCCAATGCCCTAAACGTTGGGCTCATGGTAGTCTACAGCTCCGTTTTTCGGACTCAGCAAGGGGTATCCAGAGCTCCACTTAACCCAAGCGACCTAGGAGCGAGACACACTTTCTATGGTTGGCCTTTTCACCACTCGACCATTGGCCCGTGAACCGAGTAGTGCCCTCTTGGGGTAATCCACGGTGCGATCTTGGAGATGATCCACCAGTGCAAATATCCTTCCTTAATTAACCAATTAAGAATCAAGCATAATCAAGGCAATCAACCCTAATATCATCTTCTAGGAAAACATTCATTTATTCCCATGGCAACTTGTCATTACAGACCCCTGCCATGCATTTGCCATCAACACAAGCCTTGGAATATTTATCCAAATCACAATGCAACAATCAATTGATTGAAAGAAAAACATTTAGGGTGTTGTTCAATCAACCAACAAAACTAATTGTATTTTTCCCAAACAATACAAGAATAGACGTGATAATAATTCTTTCGCATATTCGCTCTCCCCCTTTGGGCCAAAGAGTAAAATTTACTTAACATTCATATGCTAAAGGTTCCTATACTATACACGACGTAAGTCCTATCATTCCAATGCAAATTAATCAATCTAGCAAGAGCATTTATGCCTCTTATCTAAGTGACAATTATCTTTTAGCCTTTCCTTACTATGCAACATTTTATCTTGGCTTTATCTTCCTTTCTCCTAAGGCAAGGAGTCGCATGTCATTGATGTAGAGTTCACATAATCTCTCCCATGTATATATTGTTTATGTGCATTTGCGAACCTTAAACAATATTGACCTAGGTAAATATTAATCAAAGACTCATTGATGCTAAATACTTTAGTGTCCCATATGTTGCTTATCTTATGCATAGATTCATCACATAGCAACTAGGTGCAATTTAACTCCCTTTGATACAGGCACTTCACAAACTTCATCTTTGAATATTTGAGATGCAATTTATCCTTTTCAATGACCTATTCTAGCACCACAGAGTACGGAGCCTAACACAACTCTTGCTAGAATCAAAGCAAGCGTTTATCAATTTAGAAATACATCACTTATGACCGGAACTGCAGTTGGATTGTTAGTGATGCCTTCGCCCAAAGCTTAGTTGCCGATTGTAGGATTTCCATTCGCAAGCGACATTCTTCGCTTGGAGGCTATCGTCCACAAATAGACTCAAGAGATTAAGAAGGCGGAATAGATTCGAGATGGAAGAGCGTAAGAGAAGATGGGTAAGTCGAGGATCGAAATAGAGGGAATTGGGCTAACTCTCTTCCTTGCAGCCTCTCGGGGTGACTCTTCTCTCTCTCTCTCTCTCTTTCAAGCTCTCCCTCACAATCTCTTGGAGGGGTATCCTTCTCTCTACCTCTCTCTCGCAGCCTCTCGAGGTCTCCTGCTCCCTTGTGGCTCTGCATGCCTCATATTTATAATGAATTAGAGAGGAGGGGATAAGGCTGAGAACAAGAGCGGGGGGGCTCTTGTAAGATTCAGTGATCTGATGCTGAGATCATAAATCTGATGGTTGCATTGGCTCCAAAAGGGGGGTAAAACTCCAAGACACTTGTTTAGAAAGCTCTCAGTTCACTCCTTATTTTCTCTGTTCGAAGCACTGTATACTGCCTATAGACTGTGATTGTGACGCGCCCGATTTCGTCAGTCACTTTTTTTTATTTTTCTTTTTATAAAATCTCCAAAACTAACTAAAACATCACTTGTATTTTCTTTTAAATGACTTTCAATTCTATCTTTTTAGGATAATATCTAAAATATACTAGTTTTTTTTGCCCAAAAATCTAATATTTTTGGACCATCCAAACTATACACATTAATACTAGTGATTGATATGGTTCATAAGTCTCGTTCACATTGTAACTTCTATGAAGGGTTGCTACGGTCCTTGTCAATCCGAGAAAAATATCAAATTATGACTCTCGATTTATTTTAAAATATATTTTTAATTAAATAAAAATTATTAGTTATTAATGTTAGTTAGTTTTTACCTTAGTTAGTCTTTAGTTAGTAATCTTACTAACTTATTAATTGACTAACTAACTTTTGAACTAACAAACTAACTTTTATTGCGTGGAAATATTACATCCTCCTCCCCTTAGAGGAATCAAGATGTCCTCATGAGAGAAACCAGGGATATCATTTTGAAACCTGTGGGTTATGGGCCCACCATGCTTTTGCTGCACTACTCTTAATGTTTTAAGTAGTGCAACTTATATTATTCCAATTAACCATAGGTACAAGAGTAGGATTTATTCTTAATTGTGTTACATGTTGACTAAGCTTCTAGGATTTTTAGTTATTCTGATAAGGTGTAGTGGGTTCTAGGTCTTCATCTTCATCTGATTCCTCTATATATCCATAGACTGCACCTATGTAGCTTCGCTTTCTTGGAGGCTCAATGTCTTCTGGACATGTATAGGTTGCATTCAGACTGCATCTAGTCAAAGTGGAATGCAACAACATCAAGCTAAAACTAGGAGGATGACTACACATGACAATCCTTACGATGGATGCACCTTGAACGACACTGCATAGACGACCCAAGACATCAGTGGAGAATCCACATCCGGTTGTGCAATTGGGGACTCAAGGGCTTGTATCAGAAGGCTTAAATTTATAAGCCAAGACCCGAAAGATGAAGACATAGTACTGCCTGCTTACCTTAGGGTCAAACTCACCACAAAAAGAGCCCCATGACATCCCCCCCACCCCCCATGACACGACACGACGCGACGCGACGCGCCCCCCCTCCCCCCCCATGACATCCCTCTCCCCCCGCCCCATGACATGACACAACGTGACGTGGCCCCTCCCCTTAACACACACACCCACCCACCATGACGCCCCCCCCCCCCCCCCCCCTCCCAACACACACCACACCATGTCGCGACGCGCCCTCCCCTCCCCCTCCAAAATTCGGCCCCCCCTTGCCCCCTCAACACACACCACACCATGTCGCGACGCCCCCCCCCCCCCATGACATCCCCCCACCTCCCATGACACGATCAAAGTCTAGTAGGTTGGCGGAAGGTATCGTCCGTGTACAACATCTTTCAACTGAGTCTACATAACATCGGCTTCAGAAACACCTTGATCTTTGCACCATTACTTTCACCATAATCGAGCCTGGCAAACTAACTTCAGTTTGCCAATCATTGCTTGATTCATGGAGGCAGTTTCTGAAGCAGATAAATAATGATCCATCAACTCAATCCATATCTCTGCCTCTACTACAACGTCTATTCCTTCTCCATCAAATTTGAGTGCCTTAATTTGCTTGAGAAGAAATTTCTTCTCTTGCATGTCAGCATTTGTGGGTGCAGGAGGTGCCTGACAATCATGCCATACCACTCAGGTTATTGAAGTTTTGCTCTGATACCAACTGTAACGTGCCCGTCTATCGGCTGTCCAAGCACGTTTTAGCAGTCTATCGAGAAACGAATCTAAGCGTCACCGCCCGATACTCCCATGGAATGTTCCAGGTTCTGCCACCTAGGGTTTCCCAAGTCCGCCTTGCAACGGAACGCTCGCGGCTAAACCAACTAGGATCGACATGAAATTTGGGTTCCTAGTTGTCAAGGTCTCCTAAGAGCAATCTAGCATCGGGTTTTGGACATCCTACTTTATGCAGAGATACCCAATCCAAAGCAAATCTATACCGCACTTGGTTCAAGCAGAATGGGAAACGAGAGGGATACACTGCTCAACCTCTCTGCCTGTACGGTATAGTCCCATTCCGGTCCCCTAAAACAACATGAATTGGATTCTAACTTAACAATACCTAAAGTCGAACGGTGATAAATCCTTGTGAGAAGCCTCCCAGTTCTCTTGGACCCGTCGGGGATTTCGTCCACCCGCTTTCGTTGATAGCTTTAGTTTTCTAATTAGGTCCTACCACATTTATGTGCGACATTTAAAATCAGCTTCATTAATTAAGACTTTTAGGGTATAGGGTTCATTTGCACAATTTACAGCACAGACACGAAAACAAAACAAACAGTCCTTTTGACAAACAAGTTTCTTAACTTATCTTCAAGTTCGTATTGTCTCCTGCCCATACAGGAGAGTTATGTATCCCTTCTGTCCAACATAAGTACCTGGTCCAAATCATATAGCACCAAAATCTCTATCCTTTATCTAGAATAGGATCTTTCAACGCCCTAGACGTTGGGCTCTTGGCAGTCTACAGCTCCGTTTCGGACTCAGCAAGGGGTGTCCAGAGCTCCACTTACCCTAAGCGACCTAGGAGCGAGACACACTTTCCATGGTTGGCCTTTTCACCACTTGACCATCGGCCTGTGAATTGAGTAGTGCCCTCTTAGGGTAATCCATGATGCGATCTTGGAGATGATCCACCAGTACAAATATCCTTCCTTAATTAACCAATTAAAAATCAAGCATAATCAAGGCAATCAGTCCTAATATCATCTTCTAGGAAAACATTTCTTTATTCCCATGGCAACTTGTTATTACAGACCCTTGCCATGTATTTGCCATCAACACAAGCCTTGGAATATTTATCCAAATCACAATGCAACAATCAATTGATTGAAAGAAAAACATTTAGGGTGTTGTTCAATCACCAACAAAACTAATTGTATTTTTTCCAAACAATATAAGAATAGATGCGATAATAATTCCTTCGCATATTCGCTCTCCCCCTTTGGGCCAAAGAGTAAAATTTACTTAACATTCCCTCCTTTAGCCTAAGGCATATGCTAAAGATTCCAATACTATACACGACGTAAGTCCTATCATTCCAATGCAAATTAATCAATCTAGCAAGAGCATTTATGTCTCTTCTCTAAGTGACAATTATCTTTTAGCCTTTTCCTACTATGCAACATTTTATCTTGGCTTTATCTTCCTTTCTCCTAAGGCAAGGAGTCACATGTCATTGATGTAAAGTTCACATAATCTCTCCCATGTATGTACTGTTTATGTGCATCTGTGAACCTTAAACAATATTGACCTAGGTAAAGATTAATCAAAGACTCATCGATGCTCAATACTTTAGTGTCCCATATGTTGCTTATGCTATGTATGGATTCATCACATAGCAACTAGGTGCAATTTAACTCCCTTTGATACAAGCACTTCACAAACTTCATCTTTGAATATTTGAGATGCGATTTATCCTTTTCAATGACCTATTCTAGCACCACAAAGTACGGAGCCTAACATATCTTTTGCAAGAATCAAAGCAAGTGTCTATCAATTTAGAAATACATCACTTATGACCAAAACCGCAGTTGGATTATTAGTGATGCCTTCACCCAAAGCTTTGTTGGCGGTTGTAGGATTACCATTTGCACGCGAAATTCCTCGCTTGGAGGCCATGGTCTGCAAATAGACTCAAGAGATTAAGAAGATGGAATAGATTCGAGATGGGAGAGCGTAAGAGAAGATGGGTAAGTCGAGGATCGAAATAGAGGGAATTGGGCTAACTCTCTTCCTTGCAGCCTCTCGGGGTGACTCTCTCTCTCTCTCTCTCTCTCTCTCTCTCTCTCTCTCTCTCTCTCTCTCTCTCTCTCTCTTTCAAGCTCTCCCTCACAATCTCTTGGATGGGTATCCTTCTTTCTACCGCTCTCTAGAAACCTCTCGGGGTCTCCTTCTGCTCCCTTGTGCCTTCCCATGCCTCATATTTATAATGAATTAGAGAGGAGGGGATAAGGCTGAGAACAAGAGTGGGGGGGCTCTTGTAAGACTTAGTGATCTGATGCTGAGATCATAAATCTGATGGTTGCATTGGCTCCAAAAGGGGGGTAAAACTCCAAGACACTTGATTAGAAAGCTCTCACTTCACTCCTTTTCTCTGTTCAAAGCGCTGTCTACTGCCTGTAGAGTGCGATCGCGGCGCGCGCGATTTTGCTAGTCACTTTTCTTTATTTTTCTTTTTATAAAATCTCCAAAACTAACTAAAACATCACTTGTCTTTTCTTTTAAATGATTTTCAGTTCTATCGTTTTAGGATAGTATCTAAAATATACTAGTTTTTTTTGCCCAAAAAGCTAATATTTTTGGACCATCCAAACTATACACATTAATACTAGTGATTAATAGGACTCATAAGTCTCGTTCACGTTGTAACTTCCGTGAAGGGTTGCTATGGTCCTTGTCAATCCGAGAAAAATATCGGATTATGACTCTCGGTTTATTTTAAAATATATTTTAATTAAATAAAAATTATTAGTTATTAATGTTAGTTAGTCTTTACCTTAGTTAGTCTTTAGTTAGTAATCTTACTAATTTATTAATTGACTAACTAACTTTTATTGCGTGAAAATATTACAGTGGTCCTCACAGATGTACTTGGGATGATTTGGGCTTTGCACTCCGTGAGCATACACCTATTTGTGTTAGATCATGCCAGTGTTGTGTACACTTTGCTCTATTACATAGGGGGTGTGTTGGCTTACTAACGGATTCATTTGGCATGCTTGGGTGTTTGCTCGATGTCTATATGACTATCACATGCTGTTTTATGCTTGCTTGATGGTGGTTATGCTTTGATAGTTAGTGGTTGACTTGGTTCATTCTTTTTGCCTATAGTTTGCTCTCATTGTATGTGGTTGTAATTTATTACAGTAAGCAGTTATGCATGGACTGTGATATATCATCCTGATTTTATGTACTCTTGATGGTACTTGGTGGGCAACATCATTAGCTATCAATTCACGGTCATTTTGCCTTGGTTTTGGTGGTATTTTGGCTATTTATAACAGAAAACAACAAGCAGTTTTAAGCAGTCTAAACTATTTCAGCTTGCAGTATGGCATCTTCTTTCACTGATCGTGCTATCTTCAACACGAGTAAGCTTGATGGTACGAACTATGCCTATTGGAAGAGCCAAGTTTGGTAGGTATTAGTACAGAAATCGTAGATAGAACCACTAAGGTTGCATGGAGAGGAGCCTGAAACTATGATTGATGAGACGAATGGATGGAGCTTGATGAGTTATGCAAGTCCACCCTCATCTTGTCTCTTATTGAAGAGGTGCATTACAATGTGGTTGAGAAGGAAGGACAGAGTGCTTGGCAGCTTTGGGATAAGATCAAGAACCTCTTTGACAAGAAAAGTCCAGCAAGTCAGATGTATTGACTAAAACAACTAATGGACTTGCGCATGAAGGAGAATGTGACGATGTCTGCTCATTTGAGCCAGTTCCATGCTATTCTCAAGAACTTGACTTCGCAGGGCATTAATTTCAATGATGAGGTTACTCCATTGTTTTTGCTTGGGACTTTGAGTGAGTCATAGGATGTATTTCGCACTGCCTTATGTGCTTTTGCTACTATTTTGAACTTGCCTGATGTAGAAAGTGCTCTTCTACAAGAAGAGATCAGCCATAAGAACTTGGATGCCTCTCTATGTCACATGCTTTGACTATTAGAGGCAGAGATGGTAGTGGAAAGAATGACTGTGGGAATGGCCGTGGCAGAGACTTGCAGAAGTCTAGGTCTAAGTCGTGTGGTAAGTCGTGTAGCAAGTCTCGTGGGAGAAATGCTAATGTGACATGTCATTATTGCAGCAAAAGGGTCATACACGCCCACAATGTCACGAGTTGCGCAATGAGAAGCACAAAGAGAAGGGGAAAGACAAAGTACAGGGAAAGGCATTTGATCGCAGCATTATGGCTGCGAAATCTAGTGTGAAAATCGAGGAGATAAAGGTCATGCACAGACTGAGACTCTGATGGGGAGTACATACTTGCAGCTAGTTCTTGTGATGCTACGCCATTGATCGAGGTTCACTCTATGTATGTGCAGTGCTAGCTTTTGGATTCTGGTGCTTCATTTTATGTTATACCATGCCTTGAGTGGTTCCATTCCTACCGCACTGTCTTTGGTTCAGTTTGCTTGGGTGATGATAGGCCACTTGCTATTGTTGACATTGGGGATGTACGGTTACAGTTCTCTACTGGTAGTGCTTTTCTATTATAGGATTTATGTCATGTACATGTGCTTACACACAGTCTTATGTCTACATGGCAGCTTGATGATGCTGGGTTTCATGTTTCATTTGGGGATTCTGCTTGGAAGATCACATGTGTTAGACTTGTGTTTGCTAGAGGTGCCAAGGCTAGCAGTCTCTATCCTCTTGTAGTTGATGGGTCCTTTGTTGGCCATGTTTTATCAGTGGGTTCCATCCCATATGTATCTCTTTGGCATGCCCATTTGGGCCATATGTCCTTGAAGGAAATGAAAATGCTTTTTGATTTGCATTACTTACCGCCCCTTAACTATGTATGTTTTGATTCATGTGAGCATTGTCTTTATGGCAGACAGACTAAGAATAAGCATAAGAAGTCTGGTAGGACATGTATGAGTGAGCCCTTGGTATTAATACATTTGGATGTCTATGGGCCCATGCCCTGTCAATTTATGGGTGGTGCAAAATATTTTATGATGTTTATTGACGATTTTTTGCGTAAAGTCTGGGCTTATCCCATTAAGCTTAAGTCAGATGTCTTGGATGTGTTTCAGAGATGGCTTGCATTGGTTGAGAACCAGACTGGGCATAGGCTAAAATACCTTAGGACTGACAATGGGGGAGAATATGTGTCACATGCCTTTGAGCAGCTATGTGATGAGAGGGGTATTAAGCATTAGTTGAACGCCCCCTATACCCCATCCTAGAATGGTTTGGCTGAGCGGATGAATAGAACCATCTAGGAGCATGCACAAAGTATGCTTAGTATGCATGCCTACCACAGAGTTTTTGGGTTGAGGTAGTTAGTACAGCTATGTATATCATAAATAGATCACCTTCCAGCAGTTTGGATTTCCAGGTTGCAAAGGAGGCATGGATTGGGAAACCTTCATCTTATGTGCATCTACATATCTTTGGATGTGAGGCATACTACCATGTGCCCAAGGAGAAGCGTATTAAGCTGAATCCTAAGAGTGTCAAATGCATTTTTCTTGGCTATGGAGATGCACGCAATATGGGTTATTGCCTTTGGGATCTGCAGGCGTGGAAAGTCATCCGCAGCCATGATGTAGTCTTTCATGAAGACAAGATGCATCGGCAACCTAAGAAGGTAGTAGAGATACGCAAAGTTATATTCCAAGAGGAGCCACATGCTCCTGCACAGCTAGTTGGATAGCTTGCAACAGCAATTGGTACACATGGCAGGGCATTGGACAGGATGTTGGACATATAGTAGAGCCTACAGTGAGACGGTCTACTAGAGATAGATGTCCCCCTGATAGATTTGAGCCCTCGATGCATTATGTCTTGGTTACAGATGCATGAGAGACTCTCACCTATAATGAGGCTATGCACAGGGGTGACAGTCACTCTTGGGAGAGGGCTATGCAGTCTGAGATGGACTCCTTGCATAATAATATGACTTGGGATTTGGTTGCATTGCCTAAGGGCAAAAAGGCTTTGCCGTGCAAATGGGTGTACAAGCTGAAAAGTACCCCTAGAAACCCCAAGCTGGCTTATAAGGTAAGACTTATTGCTAAGGGTGTTAAACAGGAGCATGGCGTTTACTTTGATGAAGTCTTTTCTCCTGTGGTCAAGATGACCACCCTACGCTTGGTTTTAGCCTTAGTCACACAGCTTGACTTGGATATGTATCGAATGGATGTCAAGACTGCATTCTTGCATGGGGATTTGCATGATGAGATTTACATAGAGTAGGCTAAGGGCTTTGCATAACCTGGCAGGGAGCACCTAGTGTACAAGTTGAAGAAAAGTCTTTATGGCTTGAAGTAGGCACCTAGGGAGTAGTATCATAAGTTTGATGTCTTTATGCAGTCACATGGCTACACCACGATTGTTATGGATTCGTGTCTTTACACAAAGAAAGCTCGTGATGGATCATTGCTTATTTTAGTATTTTATGTGGATGATATGCTGATAGCAAGGAAAGCTCATGATGAGCTGGGTGCTCTTAAATCTCAGTTGAAGAAGAGCTTTAAGATGAAGGATTTGGGACAGGCCTCTCACATTCTTGGTATGCGCATTCTCTCCCGGAGGAAGTACTTTCATAAAGTCATTTCCGCATGTAGGACGTGAAGCCTAGTGGATGTCCATTACATTCTTATGTGAAGGTTTCACAGACCGATTGTCCAGAGATAGATGAGCAAAGGGTCGAGATGGCCAAGATCCCTTATGCATCAGCCGTGGGTAGTTTGATGTATGCCATGATAGCCACTCGTCCAGATATTGCCTTTGTAGTTGGTGTTGTGGTACGCTATATGGCTACACCTAGCAAGAAGCATTGGGATGCTGTGAAGGGTATCATGAGATAATTAAAGGGCACAACAAATATGTGTATTTGCTATGGTAGCTAGGATACAGGAGTTGTGGGGTACATAGACTCCAATTATGCAGGACATGTAGATAGTAGAAAGTCCACATTTGGCTATGTATTCACCTATGCTGCTGGAGGTGCTCTCTTAGATGTCCAGGGTTCAAAAGTGTACGGCTCTATCTACCATTGAGGCAGAGTATGTTGCAGCCATTAAGGCCTACAAGGAGGCGATATGGTTAGACCGTTTGGTTCATGATCTTGGGATTGATGCTATACCTACGCTGCATTCGAATTCTACGAGTGCTATTCAACTAGCCAAGAATCCGGTCTTCCATGCGAAGACAAAACACATTGAGGTGAGGTATCACTTCATACGTGGGGCCATGGAGGATAGGTTTGTTAACCTTGTCAAGTTCTCCACTGACGAAAATCCTGCAGATCTGCTCACGAAAAGCCTCACTACTATTGAGCACTTTGCCTTCCTCAGGAGATTAATGGGCGTTGGTTGAGATGATAATTTTTCCTCATCTTGTTGTACATGTGTACATTGTACTGTCTTTTCTTTTTTCTTTTTCACTCCTCAATGGGGCAGATTCACCTTTAAGTGGGAGTTCTTTATTCTTTTAGTGATAGTTTGAATAAAGTAAGGCCCATTTACACATTGTGACTGTTGGAGTTCCCATTTTGTGTCTCTCTCTCTTTCTTGCTCTTGCTCTCCCGCCATAGCTCTTCCCAGCAAGCTTCAATCCTTCTCACCTTTTACATTTTTGGTCCTAACATTACATTTTCATGGAATGTGTGGAATAATCTATATCAGGATTATATTTGTGATGCCAAGGCATTCCTAAAATAATATCACTAGCTTGCAAAGGCACAACCAAGAAATTTCTGCGCTCAACATAATCACCGATTTTAATCTCTAAATCATGGACTTATTGTGTACCATTGTATCTAGTGCCTAAGAATGCAATCTTTATGCGATAATGAGTTGGAACAGTAGGTAAATTCAATTCTTTTACCAACTTTGCAAAAATAAAATTATACATTCTTCCATCATCATATAAAACAATCTTTTCTTGACCAGGCACAAAACATATCATCATCATCTTTAGTGAAGTCTAGCATATCTTCACGATCCTCGTCATTAGTTGCTCCCAAGTGATTGATTTGAATATCTTGCTTCTTGGACTGGTAGTTTGTAGCTAAGTGTCCAGGCTAATGACACTTATAGCAAACCATAGGCTTTGCTTTGGAGACATTGTTGGTAAGGGCTGGAAGTTTGGGTATATTGGGATTTGGTTGGAGGAAAGGCTTAGGGTTTGAATTTGTATTTGATGGTAAAGTAGGAGGTCAAGTCTAAGGTTTACGAAAAGAAGAAGGAGCAAAGCAATTTTGATTGAATCTTTGGAAGTTAGAATTGAATTGCTTTGTACCAAAGATACCATTAACTGAAAATTGTTGCGGTCGCTTTGCTCGTCCACAAATTTTATCCTCCGCTTCATGCGCTAAAGAAATCGCATCCTCCAAGGTCTTTGGCTGAACATATTCACTTCCACGTAGAAGTGACCAAGCAAACTGGACATATACTTGCACTCGTGGGTCACCTTAGGAACATCTTCAAGCATTCAAAGTTGAAGTAAGGCACTCTAGAAATGCTAAGTGTATTGCGAGATGGATTCATGATCTCTTTGTTGCAGGAGATCCCACTATTTGATGGCTTTTTTATGGAATTGAGGTGGAAGGAAATTCTGTGAAAATTTCTTTTTAAGGGGTTCCCAAGTAGAGGGACAATCAACACTCTTGCAGACAACAGTCCACTATAATGATGCTTTGTCTACTAGGTGGTTAGTGACACATTTAAGTTTATATTTTTCAGCATATTTCTCTTCATGAAAATAGTCCTCAATCTGACTGATAAAAGCAAGAACAATTTGCCATCACGTTGCCCATTAAAAGTACAAAAGTTAAATTTTTTTAAACTTATCTTGGCCTCTTTCCTAAGAGCCTGTGCATCAACTGTTGCATCAATAGTATGTCGAATAACATCTTCAAGTTGCGCTCTGTCTTGATTGATAATAGATTGTTGAAGTGTAGCCAGTTGTGCTTGTAAATTTTGATGTGTCCTTCATTCTTCTTGAAGCTGCATCATGATTAGATCCAATTTATGCTCCATAGTCGCCTCTGGCAAATCGCCTTCACCCATAAAATCATCCATATTATGATCTGACATCGTAGATTTGATTGAAGATCCATCGCTTGTCCTCTAGCCACGTGTGAATAAGACCTTCGCGAACTTGCTTTGTTTATTCATAGGCCTTTGCTTTTACGATCTTGCTTTTCTCGAGTATGGCAATTAAAAAAAGTTTTCTTCCAAGCGAAATAGTCTTCCGCATAGACTGCGCGTGACAGTCTTCTTATTGTAAATCAGCTTGCAGGTGGGAACAAGGGGGAATACCACAATGTGAACACCTGCTAGGTAAGAAGTTGATAATTGAACTTTAGGCTTAGTAAAACTTAATAGCTTAAAGCTTTGAATAAAATCTTAAGTAAATCGTGGAAATCAACATGCGGGACAACGGCATGCTCTTGAAAAATTCGACGTCGATGAGTACTTCCTTCTGCCACAAATCATTGAATTGCTTAGGTTTATGCCTCTTTTAAGCTTATTAAGCTTATAAACTTCAAACTTCATAAACTTCTTGTCTGCTTCTCTGTCAACAAAAACGACTTGTAAAGGAACTTCATGAGTGGTCCTCCGCCTCCTGGGAGAGGTCATTTGCAATCAGAGGGTACAGCAAGGGGTTCTTCATCGCCACGAACACGACTGTATTGTCAGTTTGTTGCGAGACAGCCTGTAGAGCCCGTTCGTTCCAAGAGCTTCGCCTTTGCATGAGATGGTAAGCGATTGGAAGCTCTTGATCTCAACTTCGCTTTGATACTACTGGTGCGCAGATCAGATGTTGTATGCGCATGTAGTGAATGCCGAGAGGTCCCTAAGAACAAAGAACTCTACAAAACCTTAATAAAAAGCAAAAGAGTATTTGCACGACATGAGACAAAAAGACAAATTGGGTGCAATCTCCCCCCATGCCTTGTGTGAGCGCTTCACAAGGCATATATTTATAGATTTATTTATCTTTTAGCTCAAAAATAGCCCACTTTACAAATAGCATGCTTTTGGCTTTTGTGTTTGCTTTTGCCCAAATATAAAGTAAGGTGTTTGGGCATGCAAAAGTCGGACTATGCCCAAACACAAATATCAAATAATGAAATATTTAATCGAGCGTCTATGTGCATACAAGATAATAAATGTTTTGTCAAGCGCTTCAATAAATAAGCGTGCTTAAATAAATATTGGTGCCACACCTTTAGTGATAAGGCACATGCCCATCAAAAATAGTATTTCTTCTAGGCATTTGGATTCACGTCATCGCCCAGTGCTACCCAACGTCATCGCCACCTGCTCTACACATCAACTGAAGCATTCACAATTGTTAGAAAATAATTAGATAAAACCCAACAAAAGTGAATACCTAGCAGTATTCAGCTACAAAACAATTAAATAGGTTGGAACTCTGTCCTAACCTTAATTTAATTCGAGTGCACACTCTAAACTCATAAATTTTTATTAATTTAACATATATTTTATAGAATCACCCGATGTGGAATCACTCACATGCACATTCAATTAATTTGACACCCGAAAAGGACAGGCGTCCCTGTCAACTTCTCGCACAAGGAATCCACCTTGTGTACGAGTCCCAGCAAATAAATATAATCACGGAATCCACTGTGGAATATGCCTTCTAGCATCACTCTCTATAGATGAGAAGCTCCATTAGATGGTCTTAAATTAAGATGACTTAATAATAGAAATGTTAATAACTTATGTTGATTTAAAAATTATTGTTTATTTTTCAATGGATTAGCTTATGCATCGTCTAATGATTGGCCCAATAATATGCTTTAATGGGATGATGTGGAAGGCGGCTCCCAGTCTCATGATTTCATTACCATTATGTGCCAATGCAAGCTCGCTCATCAACATTCTTTTGTAATATTGACTCTAGGGCCAACATCTCAAGGTTTTAGTATAGTCAAAAACTTCGTGACAATGTGAACCTTGAGGTGAAAAGTCCACTTGCCAAATCAACCACATCTATCGACTCTACCCCTCACATCGATATGGTGCATATGACAAATGGACTCACTTGAGATCTATCAGGGTCTTGACTTGGACTACACTCATGGTCATGTGGGTTGCAACACTTGTGATTTGGGGAGGATAGGTCACGGTCATGGATGTGAGCTAGTGTGTGAGTTGCACTCATGATCTAGGGAGGGTAGGCAGCAATCATGATACTCACTCATGGACACTAATCATGATACTTGGTGATGAACATCAACACAATCATCATTATATTGACTTATGCTTCCACCTTAAGGCATGCAACCCTCACACATGTTGCAAGTTATTTAATCCAACTACGAGAAATATTACAACTTGCATAGGAGTGAGCTTGACTCTCACAAAATAAAAATGTCTTCTCATGGAATAAAGTACAAATGCCTAGAATAATATGATGAAGCTTGAAAAGTAATCCTTTTTTTGAAGATAAGTTCCAGCACTTTGACTTTGTCCCTCACATTTTGTAGTTCACACTCTAAGGGAGATTGGATGTTGTTATGCATGTATTTCAGGTTTTAATTGACTATTAGAGGACTCCTTTAAGTTATAGAGGAGGCACTTCACATTGATGTTCTCTCTAATGAGTGGAATTTGTGGGTAGACATGAGACTATTCTAGCTTGGTCATAGCTAGATTCATTTTTTAAAAGTTGTCCATGGCACCAATATGTTGGCTATGTATGAGCTAGGATAAAAGTGCCATTGGTGATAACAAAAATATTATCAATGCTTGAGTTAAGCACTCGATCATTTTTCCAATAAATGTAATGGCTACATAGCATGGAAGAGCCAAATAATCACTTGTTGCAAATGAAATGGAGGGTGATTCCAAGTAATGTACAAAAATTAGGTACAATGAATTACGAGAGGCAAACTAATCGTTTACTTTTGAGATCCATCTCAACCAATCAAGGTTGTCAAAAAGCAAGGGGCATGCACCTATAATGGGGTTATAAATGCTGCCATATCAATTGAAAGGAGAAATGGGGATTAGATAGATGATAGGGAGCATAGGAAGGGATTGTTTCACTTTATATTAGAAAAGAAGGCAAAGCAAATTGTCTTATGGCACCCAAGAAACACAAAATTCTAAGGGAATTTTTCATTTTGAGGTCAATATAAAATTTGAACACATGGTTAGATTTGAGACTAAATGTTGTGAATGAGCTCATGAATGAACATCCCATACATGGGGGGTATCATGCATTTGTATGTGGGGCCAATGAAATGACATGTTTTACCAAATACATAGTGACACCTAAGTGAATATGCCTTTCTTTCAACATGAAACTGGAGCATGCATGCCTTGCCATTGGATGACTCTTATTCTTGGTCCATTACCTACACCACCAATTTCTAGTTTCTTTAATTCCCACATTTTTTATCACCTATTTTCTTATGAATAATGTTGTGATTAATGTGATCATGCATGCAAGGAGTGGGAAAACACACTTAGAATTTGGATAAGGTAGAGGGGCTAGTCTTATCTGAGAGAATGTGCAATTGAAAGGAATGGAAACACAGAAACAAAGGAAGAAAGAGACACTACAAGGAAAAAAGAATGAAATATGCATTGAACAAGAAAGAATGCTAATACAAACAGGTAAGCAAAAGGAGACTAATCAGTCCCTACATGCAGGCCACAGATTTGGCTAATGATGACAACAACATCAAAGACAAAGGAAGATGACACGGTCAGAGTGTGTACTTGCCATGAAAGGAGAAAGATGAATGAATGAATGAATGTGGGAGGGGTAGGCTATATATAGCCAACTAACCCCAAATCTAGTTGATTGCAATCTATGGCCAAAATACGTCAAACCGGCATTTAATGCGAGTTTGTGACCAGCATTTAAGCATTTAATTAATTCTAGTAAACATGCCAGAAGTGCAAAACATCCTGAAAATAGTGAACAACGTCCAATAGGTGAGGAGAGTGCTATATGCAAAAATTGCATGAGAAATCACACAAAATCCCGATTGGAGGAGAAAATGCACTGAAAGGCAATAAACTGAGTGCTCTAAAATAAGCTAGCTCCTCTGTCAAAACAAGTGACAAATAGGTTAGAGCTCCTATAGTCCTTGTCTAACTCAAAATGAGGCTCATAGGCAGGAGATGACAGGGCATGTCAAACATGACTGCTAACACCCCCTCTCAGATCTTAGATGTGGCAAAAGGCTAAGGAAGAAATAGATCTTGGGGTGGCAAGAGGAATGCCAATGTTGATGAAGTCCGTCGATGTAGATGACTAATGTAGAAGCTCCTTGTGATCCTAGGAAACCTCATTTGAAACACGAGGGGCCATGGAATACACCGCCACATCACAAAGATCGTCCCCCTCTAAAAGGGATGGGGGGTGGTAAGGAATCTATGGAAGAGATGGTGCACAAGTGGGAATGGGTGTACCAATAGACAACTGCCTCGGAAGACCTTGCATAAGAGAAGGGAAATGGAGCCTGTAAAGCTCACTCTCCTACCAACTTGTCACAATAATAGCCCCTATGGAAAGAATCTTTAATACAAACAGCCTACTCATTGAAGATACAACCCGGGTACCAAGCCTAGTAAGGCCATTAAATTTAACAGAGATGAGTGGAAAGCCCAATTCCAAAATAGAAAGGGCCTATGAAAGGGAGCTTGATGTGTAGTTAGGAAACAAAGGCAAAGTGCCAATACCACAAATAGGCACATATACAATGCCACCAACAATGACAGGACCCTTAGAAGGGCATAGATCCTACCAGAAATCACCTTGTGGAGTCATATGACTAGAAGCTTCACTATCAACTAGCCAAGCCTCTCAGAAGACGAGGCAACCACACAAGAAGGCTCCTCCAAGTCAATAATATGAAGGAACATGGACTCATGGGTAACCAATGGAGTAGAGATAGAAGGCTTGAATGTTTTAGCTCCATCCTTCGCTCCCAGATGAAGGTGAGGGTACTTCTTCAAACATTTCTCCTTTGGATGTGTCTCCTTCCCACTATATGGGATTTTAGGTTTCTTTGAGTCGGAGTTAGAGCTTGAAGAACTCTCTTGTCTTTTAGCTATTAACTTCCCTTTCTTTTCCCCCCCTCTCTTGAACCTACAACAAAAGCTTTACTGGAGGTGGATCCATTGGCAACCTCTTTGCATGCTCATCATGCTCCAAAACAAGTGGAGCAAGCTTCTCCCATAGAAGCTTCTCACGGGTCGTGGATGTAAGAAGGCTGGTGTAAAAGACATCAAACCAAGGAGATGACAATTGAGTCAAAAGAATCATAGCCATATCCTGTGAAGAGATCATCTTGCCAAGGGACGCAAGCTCATCCCGCATATCCTCCAACCTATTAATACGATCCTTCATGGAAGGAGAATCATCAACAACGAGCATCTATAATTTCTTCTTGAGAGTAATCCAGTGGGCAAATGTCTTCTAATGGTACAAAGAAGCAAGCTTTGTCCACACTTTTGCTACTTTGCGCAACCTACACACATGCACTAGGACAAAATCTTGTAAGCTCATGAAGAGGAAAGATCGAGCTCTAAAGTTGAGCCAATCCCATAAGGCCACATGATCCATTAATGATCCAATAGAGGGATCCTCCACTGGACAGGGAATAGGGTGGGTAATCAAATATTGAAGGTATCAAGTATACCTTACACAACCAAAGCAAGTAGTTTGAACCATCAAGCCGGTCCTCTTTGGGTAAAGAAGGGAGTATGGACACCGGAATAAAGGGTGCCATGGATGGCATATGGAGATTAGCAGAATGGGCCTTCTGTGAGACATGGAGAGAACGAGGAGGAGAGGGTTCTCAAACAAATGGGCTAGGTGACCTCTGTTCTTCATGATCCACGTGCGATAATCTTGCTGCCATTCGGAGGAGTGCTAAGAAAGCTTCTCACCTGTATCATCAAAGCCATGAAATTGGTGGCAAGGCATCTTCAAAATCTTGCAAGTCACCCATAGGAAAATTTCATTTTGGTGGTAGACAGCCACGAGATAGGAAAAAATGGCTATAGGATCACAAGGAAGTCGATGTATAGGTTCCGCTTGGGGGAGAAATACTATCACCTACACAAAAGAAGCTATCGCCTTCAAGAAGAAAGCTATGTTTTCAACAAAACTTGGTGTGGCAAGGCTGCCTAGTAGTCTAGGGTGGTCTCCTCTGCGAGAAATTAGCTATGTGTCTCTCTTAGGCAATGATACCATGCTCTAATACCACTTGAGAGTGTGCAATGAAAAGGAACAGAAACATAGAGACAAAGGAACATAGAGAGATTGTAAGAAAAGAAGAATGAATTTTGCACTGAACAAGAAAAAATGCTAATACAAACGTGAAAGGTAAAGGAGATTGATTAGTCCCTACACGCAACCCACAATGTCAGTGAGGGCACCAGATCAGGCTCATGATGATGGCAGCACACTGGAGATAGAGGAAGATGAATGAATGTGGGAGGGGCAAGCTATATATAGCCAACTAACCCCAAAATTGAGTGATTGCAATTTGGGGCCAAAATATGGCCAACCAGCATTAATAAAATGCTGGTGAAAATGCCAGAATTACTTAGAAAAATCTCAAAAAATAGTGGATAATGTCTGGCAGGTGAGCCAGACTGCTTTATGTAGAAACTGCAAAAACAAGTGATAAATAGGTCAAAGCTCCTAAAATCCTCGTCTTGACTTAGGCTGAGGCTCACATACAGCAGGAGATGACAAGGCATGGGAGTTAGACAATGTCACTACCAGTGGAGGCACTCACAAGACCGTGGGTCTTTGTCGGGGCGGACATTTGGGGCGTCCTCCATGGAGAGGGGTATGTGCAAAAGTGCGAGAAATCTCTCTCCTGCTGTCTTTGCTAATAAGGCGCTGCCATATATAGGTAGACAGTCTCTAGAGAGAAAGAGAGAGAGAGGCTAGAGCTCTGTTGCTAGGGTTTTGCGGTTTGCTGCTCTTACGAAGAGGTAAGAGGAAGAAGAGTATTAGCCATGAAGGACACTGTTAAGCCCCTCGCCTCCATCAATGGCATCGAGACCACCGAGCCCCGCTTTGCCGAACCCCTGCACAGCAAGAGCGAGCTCCCCCGTGCCGAGTCCGCCCTCCACCGCCGCATTGTCCAGATCATCGCCTCGGGCGACTGGGAGGCCGCCCTCCAGCCCAACTCTCGCAGGTCTGTCAACGTCCTTGGTCACCACGTTTGCGTCAGCTACCACGATGAGGCCGAGGCCGGCCGCCGTGTCTGGCAATGGCAAGGCCACATCTTTGTGTATGACGGGGTCACAGACTACGTGCCTGAGTATATCTATGGCTACCACGTCCAGCCTTTACCTGGTGGTACAGGCAATGTTTTTGATGATCCGGAGCTTCTTCGTCTCTCTGGTATTCTTCTCGATGCTGACGCTGCATCAAAAGGGTCTGGCAATTTGAAGACAAAGTCGAGCTCAATTGCACAACGAAATGTTGCAGAACAGTGTACAGAATTGCTATTGCGGTGAAGGCTTTTATTTCTCTATGTAGCTTCTCCCGTGTGACTGCGAGAGTCATCTTCTAGAGCATGCTGTAACTTGCCTGCAACCCTGACATTTTAGGATGTAGTTTTAGACAGATGCATGTAAGATGTGGACTAGTCATCGTTGTTCCTGTTCATTAGATGGTCATAGTCAGTTATTCGCTGCATCTTCCTCAAGTGAGAACTGTAGCGGTGCTTTCTCTGAAGGTGGGAGATGGTCCCTGTGGTCTGCAGCTCACAGTTCAAACATCTTGGATACTGTAAATAAATATTTGCATCTTCAAGTAGGATGCTTAGCGTTGTGCCTGCCAACTCAGATGTAGGTGAGAGTACTTCAGAAATAGTCCTTGTCTACAGCCTAATAATGTGTCAACTGTGCTCTTTTTAATCTCGACGCAACTGAACCTGTGTTTGGTTTACTACATGTTTACTGGCATACATGGCCAAAAACCTAGTTGATCTTAATTGTAGGAATGTTAATTGACAAATTGGTACCACCGTTTTTAACTTTGTTGTAGCTTCAGTGCCAATATATGTAAGCTTTCACATTATTGTATGGGCTGCTTTCTATTGGGCAGTGCTACAGTCGTGTGATGTTTTAATGGAAGTGATTAAGAACTTGAGTGACGACAACATATGTGCAGAAAATCCAAACCAAACTGCTGGACATGAAAGGGCATTGTTTGCATAACCCCCTAGTACCATTCAACATAGTAGGGTGTGATAGGTTCTCAAGCAAGCTCTGTTGGGATAACTGGGCTGCTAGCACTGTCTAATTTCAGTTTGATCGAGAGTTTAGCAGGGCAGAATGCAGAGATTTGGGCTTCATTCACCTACTGTCTTGGAGTTTACCTGCAAGTCTGTAAGTGGTTGTGCACCCAGTTCAGCTGTAATTGGTAATGGGGTCTGTTGTATGATATCTTAGCCAAAGGTTGTAACTTCCGGTGGATTCAGGTCCAGGTCACATGCAGATTGTTTTTACTTGAACAAGTTGTCATAGTTCAAGTCAATGATGTGTGGATGGGTAACAATTAACTTTTACAATGGCAAAACCGACTAAAAATTAGAGGTACTTCATGAACTGGCTGAATGAAGTTCACGTTATGGGGCACAATAACTTTTGCAGTGTCCAAGCTTATGAAGTCCACATTACGTGGCACAATAACATTTGCACCATCCATGAGTATCTCCTCGCAGGGTCATTTTCTGTCCAATCTCAAACAGCAGGCTGCTGTCTGTTCTGCACCAGAGAGGTCCCACCTTAGTATAGACTTGTGTGGGGCTGCTGTACCCCAAGGCATTCTCTTTCCTCTGTGCAGGTCTATCAACTTCCGCAGAGTGTTTCTAACTTCTCACAGTCTGAGATTGGTTGACTGAGGAAGAAATGTGAAAATAACCTCCATTACATTGGATTGTAATGAATGTATATTCATTCCATAATTCAAACTTGTGCAAAAATGCCATATGGTATTCAACGTAGTTGCAGGAGTCATTGGACTGCGAATGGATTCCCTAAACCGCTTTTCAATCAGTTTAGTAGTATGTCCGGTGGTTTCTCTGTGACAGATCCATTCCATAATTCTTGTTTGAGTCCATGTGCAGAAATGTCGTGCCATATTCAATGTAATTGCAGGAGTCATTGGAATGTTGATCGTTTCATGAAACTGCTTTTCAATCAGTTCAGTAGTATGTGCGGTGGTTTCTCTGTGAAAGAAGCAAAGCTAGGGAAGGTGTGCGTTGCTGACAACTGATGTGGTTGCCTTGTTCAACTGCTTGATGCCATTGCAGTGTAGATTTTAACAATTGTCATGTCCACCCCCTAACCGACTATTTTGCCACTGTCAATTGTTCCACTAAATGGGTCATGGTCTAGAATAAGCCACGTGAAATGTATGCCACTAATGTTTCCAGAAACTGATGTTCTCCCCACGAAGCTGGCTAACACAGTTCTAGTATTAGTTGGGAGTTAGTATTAAGATGATCATGTTATATAGCCTTAATGTCTGATCTGCATGCGGTAGGTGGCTGTGAGTTTGCAATGAGTTGACTATTTCCGCTTGGAGGTGACTTTCACATCTCATGGTGTACTGTGTAACCTTGTTGCATCTTTGTAGGATGTCAAGAAGGCCATTTTGTTCAATTCATTGTGTATCAGGAGTTTCATTGCTTTGCCTCCTTTGCTTTTGTCTCACATTGTATGAGCAGTCCAAGTCTCTTGGTTTTGGTACTCCTGTTGCAATTGATTGCTGTCTAAGTTCTGACTAGCCTTGCATGACTGTGTCAGAAGATCATAAAACTTTGTATTCTGCTGCTGTCTTCTCATGGCTGACTGGGCGAATCATCTACAGTTAGGTGACATATTACAGCTGCTGGGTGGCCTATTTAAACCCTGTTGTGTGCTGCTGTACCTTGCTATCTTTTCAAGGCTGGCCTGGGTGCATCATCCTACAGCTAGGTCACGTATTATAGCTGGTGGGTGGCCTATTCAAACACTGTTGTGTGCTGCCGTACCCTGCACCCTGCGTTTGAATAGCCTTGCCTTTGTTTCAACTCCAGCAAGCAGCCGTCTTGGTGTTTTATGTAGTTGCATTGACATTTTATGCAGTCCTTAACTTGTGTTTGACTGATGATCTGTTTGCATTTTTCACACTTTGGCCTTTTCTGCCTGATTTACATCTAAGTCACTGTGCTGCTTGTCGTGCATAAGCTCACGGCACCGACTTCACATACTGTTCTGCTCTTGTCTCAGCCTAAATTGGTATATCTTGCTTTTACTTGTAGACTTGTGCTTTTGGGCTGCTTAATCTCAAATACACAAGGTTTCTTAAAACGTATCTCCTCTTCATATAAATTGTCAATGGCTCTTCCATGCAATAGTATTGATTCGAAGCTTGAAGGCCTTGACTAACTTGTTTGTGGTGATGAAAAGCTTGAAGCTTGAAGCGTGTGGTGATGAAAAGCTTGTTTGTGCCAAAGTGCCTTTCGAATATTGTTTTAGGTTCTCTCTTTCTCGGATGATGCTCTCCTCCATCTGGTTGGGATGAATACAACTTTGAGAAAGAAGTCCTAAATTGGGGCATATGATGCCAAAGTCTACTTGATGCTTTGCATTTTGTAAGTTGTCCTATCGGTAGGGACTCTTGTGGGACCTCTCTAGAAGTTTGGTTGAAGCTCTAGCTTATGTAAGAGGCTCATCCACCATGTGGGCCATTATCCTTTGCGGTGATTTGCAATCTATTTGATTGAAGTCTAATATGACTTAAATCATTCATTCTCTCAATGAATAAATCCAAGAGTAGCTTTGAAACATGCAATCAACCCCACCATAAGCTTATTTGGTGGGGATTGTTCTCTTTTGAGTTTGACGGTGGAGTGAACTTCCACTATTGTAGTCAATTTCTAACAGATGACATGTATGTTACCAAATCTTGAATATGCTTTGAGGTTGTGATTTCATTCTAGTGACCATTATGAGAGAGCCTTGGCTATCCCATAGAGGGGTGGTGTGAAGTAGCAGTAGTAGAATGAACAATGCTATTTTATGTGGAAAGAAGTGCTATGCCCACAAGGACTTTGAGAAGCTAGCCTCATTGTGGAAACAAAAAAAGAGGCATGAGGACTTGTTCAACTCTTTAGCATATCCTTGAATTCCGATACATTGCCATCGTGCACAACAATGGTTGATTGACCATGAAATTGGTCTTTTGGTTATTGTGGTGTTAGCATCTCTTTTGACCCTCCAGTGCTAGTAAGGGAGTGTGAATGGGTGGTGATAGAGTAGGCTAGCCTCATCTACATGCAAGTGGAAGGGTCATTGAGTTGGGCTATGTGCATTGGTAAATCTTTCGTAAGTTTGTCTTTTAGGTTCAAGATGAGAGTTGAAATATAGTGGTCTTTGCTTGTAGTTTGGTTCCCATAGAAGGGGGATACTTTGATGGTTTGGTTGAAGGCAAGGAATTCTTAGTCACAATGTGCTTTCTTATGAGTTGGCTTGTGACAAACATTGAGATTCAATTATTTCCACTCTTTGCTATTAGGGATTGGCACAATCAACATTGACATTAGTGTCTTTTTGAGGCACCTTGGTAGTGATTCTGATCACCCATTGCTCGGGTATGGTTCTATTTGATTGTGACCATTGTATGTACTATGGTGGGTCTTTCATCATTGAACATTTTGTTTTACTTAACCATAATTTGAGTGGGTATTGACATTGTACATATGGTGTGGTTGTGTAGCTGTATGTGTATTTGTGATAGGCAACTTAGATGGCATTTAGGTGAGCTAGTTTGGGTGCTTTCTACATAGATGGGTGGGCCATTTTTCAGCTTGGCCAGCCTATCTTTTTAGGCCTATCTCTAGTTGGTGGACTTGCTAATATTGTGGCTCCATTACACCCTATTTAGAGGCTCTCACTCCATCTACATCATCTTGTTATGCAATATCCTATTGGAGAGGAGTATAGTAGCACTTGACAATTGCCTATAGCATGTGTGGATTTGTACACTCTCATGCTTCATTATCTGGGTTCTATTTGCAGAGTTAGTTGTCATTGAGTTCATCTAATTTGATTCTTTTATTCAATCCATTGTGTATATGGTAGCTTTGTTGCTTTATATCAATCTCACATTGATTGATGAATACTCTAGAATGTGAAGGTTGTGTTGTATTCCAATTGCCTTGGAAATGTTGCCTTATGAACTCCATGTATCACATGGTTATCAATCTTGTTATTCTTGCCAGTTTATTTTGGTATAGTTGATTTGAACTAATATTTCATATTTAGTTGAATAATGGTAGTTTTTGAATCAACCATAGTTTTGCCATATGCTATACTCTCTTTCTTGGCAATCAATTTGATGACAGATATTAGTGGACACTAGGGGAAGTGATACTGGGCCAATGGCTAAAAATTATGTATTGGGAAAAAATTGTAATGTTAGAATCTTATGGTCTCTTCACTTTTGAAGTCCTCCAAAGCTACATGGAAGTAGGTTCCTATAATTGTCCCCATACTTCTTTTTGGCTTGCCTTTGGAAGGTTTTAAAGTCTAGCTTAGTTCGGGATAGTATTTTGAAACCAAATCTCCTAGATTTACCAAAATTATTGCAATTATGACAATCATTATAATAGTTGCTTGGTGGATAAATGATTTAACTTATATTTCACTCAAAAATGGTTGAAGCATCTTTTTTTTTCTTTGCATTGGATGCACCAATTTAACAATACGAGGCCTTAGGCTTTTTTTATTCTCCTTTTTTTTTTTGGGGGGGGGGGGGGGGGGACATGGTGCAAAGTGGCCTTTAAGGTTTGATCTCCCCCTCCCCCCTCAAAATAAAACATAATTATGTAGCTTGTGGTCTTTAGTTAATCGTTGTTACTTGTGTGACCTCATTTTCCATTGGCAACAATCCTCACATCTTAATGATTTAGTTTGTTGTCTTTAGTCATCCCTTTCTCACTTCTTCATGATGATCGATTGCTTGCCATCTTTACTTTGCTTAATGCTTGAGCTTCTCACATTGAGTAGCAATGATAGTTATGCTTGTTGCTTATTGAGAATATGGGTGGACATGATTGGCTTGCTTGCATTTTATGTTTGGGCATTGTTGGTTTGTGTCATGATTTGCTAGTGCTTTATGTTTGGTGTAACTTGGTTATATGATTAGAATATTGCTATTTTGTATAATGTTTAAACATGATGTTATATGCTACATTTCTATTAGTTTGAATTGTGATGTTAGTTAGACTGGTGGCTCTCCAGGACTTGCATTATGTGTGCAGTGGGGCGAGTACTCGCTTGCCTTTCTGTATTTGATTGCATGCATTCCTTGCTTATATATATTAAAATGAATTCTGCTATCACTTGTGTGTGTGTTCACATACACATACCAAAATGATAAGCAATAACTAAACAACTAATTACAATGTGATAAAAATACGTTTTAATCTAGTTTAATCTCTACATGGTTTGTGGATGTCATGATGGCATGGTTAAATCCCTTTACATGCAAATAGATGGGACCATGAAATAAGCATTTGGAAATAAAATAAAGGATATTGAAAATAAAATAACTTGCATATATGAAATAAATCAACAAATAAATAAATCCCTTTACAATAAATAACACGTGATAGGCATTAAAGGTTGGTGCCTTTCAACGATATTTGTTTATCATTATTTGAAGCTTACAGAAATTAGGATTGAAGTATTGTGACAAAGCATAACTCTCGAATGCAAGTGATTATTATGTTTCTTGCTCTTGAATCAATCCAAGCTTGTCTTTATGGTAGAAAATTGGCCTTTGGAAATAATCTAAAGGGCATTGAATGTAATCTAACTTGCACACATGAAGTAAAGCACTTTACATAAGTGACCTATCACAAACCAACTCTCTCTCTCTCTCTCTCTCTCTCTCTCTCTCTCTCTCTCTCTCTCTCTCTCTCTCTCCTAGTGATCCCATGTGCCTTGCTCTTGAATTAACCCAGACGTGTCTCTTGTATGGTATCCTCAGTTACTCTCACCAATCTTGACCAAATGCATAACAAATTTGTCCATTCACATTCTAATAAGTGCAATGCATATAAATACATATGGTATCCTCAGTTACTCTCACCAATCTTGACCAAATGCATAACAAATTTGTTCATTCACATTCTAATAAGTGCAATGCATATAAATACATATGGTGTTCTTAGTCCAATTGAGTTGCAAAGGTGACACTAGGTGCAACTTGATCCCACATTGCTACACACTACAAACAATGTATAATGCATGCAAATCTCATTCTAAGTTGATTTGATATATTGTAGAAGCTTCAATTCTACTCATGCGAAGTTCATTTCCAATTTGATTTGATTTGTAAAAGCTTCAACCCTACTCATGCATCAATCCTAATGTATTTTCCTAACCTTTGCACATCCAATTTACTATCAAATTGAGGCAATTCATGTGGGCACTTTAGATTTGCATTGTTACCATAGTAAACCAAAAAAAAAATCATGCAAAAAACAAAGGGAAATTGCTTTGACCCTACTATTTGCATTTCATTTGGTCGTGCCTTGCATTTTCCTAATTTTCCCATGCATTTTTGTAAGGGAAGAGTTACTACCTCACTTTTTTACACTTTGAATTAGCAACAAGTGATTGTATTTTCAACAATTTCATTGGACACAACTAGTTTATAGATGTTTAATAGCATTGCGAGTGCAAAGGTATTGAACTCATACTAAATACACAAGCTTGCATATTGCGAAAATGTTTTCTCCCTTATTCATTATCTATTTATCACAATTGGAAAAAAATAGAGTAGGTTGCGTTTTTGTGACACTTCGTGTAAGAAAGAACTTATTGTTACCCATTTGCATAATCTATTCATTTTCACCACATGAATGGTGTCCTCATTTTGGATGGTGGATTGCTTGTATGCTATGATGACAATTGTTCTCCCAACTAGGAGATGGGTCAAGGCATTCTGAACCATCCTCTTATGTACCATGCTATGATGATAATTGTTCTCCCAACTAGGAGATGGTCCAAGGCATCATAAACCATCCTCTTATGTACCATGCTCTTGGATGATACATTTGAAGCACTGGCTACTTCATTAGGGAGGACTTAGGGATTCTTATGTGTTGCCCTTAAAGTGGACACTCATTGCTTCTACCCACCTAAAAGTTGCATGCCACATTCTTCCACTTGCATTTTTATGTGCATTTGGCAACTTAGTGATAAACATATGCGCATTTGCTACTTTAGCTGGTGCCTCCACTTCTTGCATTTTAGTATGTCCCTATCCATGCAACCAATGATAATTGAGAAAATGACATTCATATCTTTGCCACCATGTGCCTTTCCATTCTGAATAAATATTCAAATATCTAGCAAGTGTGAATGCATAATCCCCACAAAAGCAATTGCTAAAATCACTAGGCACAACTTCCATAGCATAGACGAGCCAAAGCCAAAAGTAGCCATGATCCTAATCGTGCCTCTTATTGGCCTAAGAAATGATTCTTAATGGATTAGGCAGTTCATGAATGAGTTTGTGTGTAATTTACTAGGTAGGGCACAATGTCTTATTTGTGCAATATTTTGGTGCTTGACTTATGAGGTTTTAGCCATTATTTTATGGCCAAGCTATCTTTATTAGTAGCCAGATGCTAGTTGACCAATTATTGGCCTATTTTGTTCTATTTATTCTTTGGCTTCCTCCTCCTTAGTATCTATCACTTGCAGACTTCCTGACCAGGTCATGTTGGAGGGAGCATGTGTGAGTGCCCATATGGTTGGTGATTGACTATTGTATTTGACTGACTCATGACTTGGTATATAGATTTCATTTCTTGACCATTCTTTTTAGTTCTTCGTTGTTATGTTTTTCTTTTCTTTGGTAGCCTTTTTTATTTCTTGTATTGTGTAGTCTATTGCAGTAGATTCTAATGCTTCCATTGTTGCATCCACTTTTGACATGGTATTAGATATCCATGTTAAGGATTTAGGTGCTATTTTTAATTGTGAACAGTTTGCCCTTACACTTTCTTGTTGCTGATTAGCATCTTTGTTATTGTTGTTGTCCAGGTACCCTACTTTTGGACCAAACCAACCTCTTTTCTACCTCCTACTACATGCATTTTGCTCTTAGCTATCTATGCTATAGCATTCTACATTATTTTATTATTGTTTGCCTACATTTAATGTCATTACAGTTAGTGTTCTTACTACTAGCTATGCTTTGTGTATTTAATGCCCTTTCAAGGTAAGGAATAATGCTTCAAGGCTTTTGGAAGTGATTCTTGGAAAAAAATTTCCCCTATTTGATAATCTATTTGCCATGTTTGATCATACTTTCCATGTTTTAGCAATTGTTTCCATAATTAACTGTCTCTCATGAAAGTGCAATCTATGTTTTGTTTTGGCCACACTCTCTGTATGTTTCTCTCCTTTCCTTCATATTCTGATCCTATCCTCTCTTTTCGTAACTATTTTTTCCCTTTTTCCATGTGAACATGCCCTATTTTCACCAGAATTCCAGTTTCATTTGACAGCCGTGTCCCCCAGTTTGTATAGAAGCAAGTATGGTATGTGGTTTCATGAGCTATTGTGTGGTCTTGGACTCCAACTCCTTATCTAGGTGATTGGGATCATGGCAACAAAACTGTGAGAAAGCTATGCTTACATGGGATACTGATGATGCTTGTGTGTATTCCACTCTTCTCTGATGCATTTATAAAGTGGTTCTACCAACTATCACCTCCTATAGGATAGCTTCAAAGGTGTGGAAGAACCTTTAGATGTTGTATAAGGCTCCATCAACCATGTGTGCAATGACCCCTATGGTCAACTCCAATAGATGAAGTTTGAGATGAAGGATACTATCCAATATTTCTTACTTCATGTTACATAGGTACAAGATTAGCTTCAACACATGAATTATGTACTTCCAAAGGCTTGGCTAATGGGGACTACATTCTATAAGCTCCCTTTAGAGTTTGATGGAGTAGCCAACACATGACTTATGTACTTCCAAAGGCTTGGCTAGTGGGGACTACATTCTATAAGCTCCCTTTAGAGTTTGATGGAGTAGCCAATGCTCCATGGGGCCAGACATATTTGCATCTATGATGCTTCACTCATATTTCCTCTATGCTTCTTGAATATGAGACATTCTTTAGGTTACAGGGGAAGTTTCCATCTTGATGTGGTGGCCATGATG
The DNA here is from genome assembly GCF_053477565.2 of Lygodium microphyllum. NCBI lineage: Eukaryota > Viridiplantae > Streptophyta > Polypodiopsida > Schizaeales > Lygodiaceae > Lygodium > Lygodium microphyllum. The sequence continues at coordinate 143,572,384 of NC_141148.1, forward strand.
AGGCTTTTGCAATTCCAAAGAGGGATGGCAAATGCAGGAAGACGAAGGCTCAATGCTATCACTATATGAAGGATACTTCCACAAGGATTGTGGGGAGTTAGTGGCTTCATGGTGGAAGAAGAAAGCAAGGAAGTAGAAGTAGGTTATAAACTCATTTGATGAGCCATCCTCATCCTCTTTTGACTTTGATGTAGACCCTTTGGATAGGGTGAGGTCCAAGGCATGGAAGAGATCATATTCTATAGAGAAGTGAAAAGGCATGGTTGTCCAGTGCTAGGGAGGGTGGTGAGGTGGGGTAGATGAGGCTCATCCATAGAGATATACAAGTGCAAAGGATCCAAAAAGGGAATTCCCTTTTGCATCGATTGAATTCTAGGAGGTTTTGAAATCCTAGAGCTGGGATTGACATCCAGGTTCATGATAAAGATTAGGAAATTCCCTTTTGCATCAAGTGAAGTGTAGCATGTTTTGAAATCCTAGAGTTGGGATTGACATCTGGGTTCATGACAGAGATTGGGATTGTTCTTGGTGGAGAGTGGGGTTGGATCCTATTTTGAGCTCACATGAGGGGACACTTTGTTAGTTTGGACGAAGGTGGGAAATCCATGGTCTCATATGCTTAGAGAGGCATTGCTCATAGGATGACCATGTATGCTACTGCAAGGCATATACATAGAGAGCTGCTATGATTTTTCTATGTTTTTAGGAGCTAGCATGATCCATGGCCCGATGGTCATTGTTGTATGTCATATGATGAATTATCTTCATGGTATTGTTGTATATACAAGGTAATGGCATGATATGAGAGAGGGTGTTAGTAGATCAGTCACCTCATGGGGGAGTCTATGTGTGATTTAGTGGGTTGGACACAATGTTTTATTTGTGCACTTTTTTTGGCGCCTAATCTATGAGCTTTTAGCCATTACTTTATAGTCGACCTATTTTAATTAATGGCCCTAATGCTAACTAACCTAATTTAGGTTATTGGACTTTTTAATCCTATTTGTTCTTTGGCTCCCTACTCCTGAATATCAACGTGTGTTGACTCTACATTAGTAAGAGGTTCCTCCTAAAAGTTCACCTTGCATACCTCAATCACCTACTCATGTTTATGTATCTTAATCTCATGGCATACGACATCATGAATGTGGATAACTCTCCTAGATTGTGGATCTCAAATATGATAGCCCACTAAGTCAAAGAGTATCCTCTTGAGCTAATGTCATAGTTATGTAAATTAGACTTCCTACTATCCTTCTAAATATAAGTAGGGTTCTCTAATAAAAGTTATGGATTCATGATTACATGATAGACCATGCATATGAAGCTACATTGACTTGGTTTTTAGGTTTAAATGGGTTAAAAGTTCATTCTTCTTCCCATTTTCACATCTTGCTTTCATTACTCCTCCATTCTCACATCTCCAACTTCTGTCTTTCCTCCATCTCACCCTCCTCAAGCTTGCATGGCATGCACCAAGTCGCTTCTCATTTTGCCTCGAAGATTGGACACCATGGTCTACTTAGAGCACAGGGTGGATCATCCTTTGGTGCACCAGCAGGTGCTCTCCCTCGACCGTAAAGACCACCATAGAAAAAGAGGAGATGAAGACCATGGATTGTTGCTCTTTGAGAGATAAGGAGAATCTAGTGTGTGTATGAGCTTCTCATCCCAAAAAGTTCCTTCTAGAAGTTCATTTGAGAAATATTAAAGGACATGTAATTGAAAGGGCTGGGAAGGTTTCAAGCACAAGTGGCTAATGGCCCATTGCTATGCAAGTAGCTTGCTATAGCCATGGAGGTCCCAAAATTAGCTATAAAAGGATTTCTCATTGACCTATTTGATAATACACAACTAGTAGCCATCCATGCAAAGCACACCATGATCACAGATAAAGACACATGAACTTTATCATTCGGCTTCAACACCACATGGGGACTCCTCCGTAGGTTTTGTCACAAGTGGTATAGAATCATCATAGTTGGAAAGCCAAAATATTTTGTATACTATGTGACATCTATATATATGTGTGTGTACATGTGTGCGTGTGTACGTGCGTGTGAGTGTACTCATGTGATGTGTACTCAATTTAATTAGTTTAAGTAAAGCTATTTTGTTTTGTTTCTTGAAATGCATGACACTTATTTTTTATTTAACGTATGCGTGCATCAAAAGTAGTAATAGGTACGAATACGAGTTGTTATTGTCTATGCAAGATGCGAGTATACATACTACATGTTGACATAATTAAATTGGATTATGTTAACATATGCAAATGCGTCATTAACATATCGCACATTATTGTCACAATTACACAAACTACACATTTATTCAATGAATATTTATTTATAGGGACAAAGGAAAATGCCTTATATTCATCAATTAAAATACATGTGACATTTGATAATAATGACAAATACAAAGAGCTGATAGCCAATAAGAACTCTCATTTGTCCCTTAGCTTTTTCATCGGTGGAGAGGAGGAGTCAACTTTCGATGAAAATAGAAGTTTCTTCTATGCTTTAAAAGTGATATGCTTTTCCTTTAGCTCTTCCTCCAAGAGAAGTAGATTTGACACTTTTGCGAGCTCACCTAATGTGGCGAGCACATACATTGCTCCACCACATGCTTAGTCAAATAGGTAGAGAAGCTTTGATTGCTTCACTAGCACCACCTTCTCTAAACTGGATGTTGGAGGTATCGCTCAAAAAGGTAAGGCCCAAATTTTCATGATAATTTTCTCTCCCCGTGTTGAGCACTCCTTGTAGAAGACTATCAAGTCGGTAACAAGGACATGATTAGTAATTGATCTAGAGTTATCAGAATGCAATGAAACTTGACCATAGAGTGTGTCAATTGGTGAAATCTTTACAAAAAATGATGCATGCAGCTGTTGCTTTATTTGAACTTTAGCATATGGGGCTACTTTTTGTTCCCTAGATGCCAAGAAATTTGGGGCTTTGGTTCAAATAGATCATGCTGTAGCGCTTCGAACTCAGAATCCAACACAAGGTAATCTTCTTCAGTCAGAACACAAATTGTTCCTGTGTTGCTATGATAACACTCACTAGATCTAAGCTTGTGCCATCATATCTTCTAGCCTCCTTTGCTATCATTGGATGCACATCCATATAATCATAATCAATGAGGTCTTCCATTGAATCCCTGACTAGAATGGAGAACAACTCTTCTTTTTTCATTTCCAAGTATTGTAGCACATCTGATAGAAGTAAGTACTACATGCCATCTACTTCAATGGGTGTCAAGGAGGCAACGTTGGGTTTGTCAACTTGTGGCTCTTCTAAAGAGGATAGCGTTGTAAGAGCAAACCCTTGCTCTGCCACCACCCTTGACATTGTTGTTGAACATTTATTGGCTCTTCAATCAACTCTTCTCTCATGTATGTGGCAGCAACACCTGTGGAGTTCTATCTTTATCACTCTCCTCCTCTATGGGTATATCCAATGCAAGGAAGTAAATTGCCAATGCACAATCATGCTCTGTGAACTCCAAAGGTGCTATATCTAGTGTATTGCCCATGGGAATAGTGCATACTTTGTGCGAAGGATCCATGTGGGCCAAACCCCAAGTCATGTTAGATCCCTTGATGGAGTATATGCATGTAGTGATCATGGTCACAAAGTCTTCCAATACTTGAAGGGGGGGATCCAACAATAAGAGTACACGTTCAAGGTTGAAATTGTTTGAGAAGACCTCAAAGATCTTGTCACCCTAGCTAGCAAAGAGAGTCTTATGGATCCATGCGTCAAAGTGTAAATGAGAATCCATTGTGTAAGGAGGGATGTAGTGGATATAGAGAGATGAAGAGAGAATGTATGAAATGAAGCAAAGAAACAAGAACTAAAGTAGTTTCACCTAAAAACCCTAAGTTTTAAACCATTAAAGGACTGTTTGCATACAATGTTTAGTTATGGCTTTACTTAATACATTTGTAAAGTTCACATGCATATGTAAACGTCTCGATATAACAATTGTACGTTGTATTCGCTATGATCTAGAACGAGGCCCCCCTTCCCCCTTGTTTACGTAGGTGTATGCATGTATATCAGATGTCAATAAAAGGGTGTTATATATATTCAAAAGGTTCATTATAAATTACAAGAATACACACGTACTCTATCAATTAACATGAAAAGGGAGGTACCTTCTCCCCATCTCCGAGTGAACGCTTGGATGTTCACATCTTATATTGATTTAAAAAAAGTGTATATGTGTCTAAAAGAATTAAGGTTAGGATAGGCATTTCTCTCCCCTAGTGTTCAATTGGGTGCATAAATCTTATCTCAAAATTTAAAGTACATGTGCATATACACATGTTCAAATAGTTTTGACATACACATACATATGTTTGAATAGTTTTGAATATAATTACATAAACATATGACAAGTTGAAAAATAGCAAAAATTTAAAATAGTAAAAGTATATGATTATGCAAAGTGATAATATTCCATTAGCCAAAAAACTCTGAAAGTTTACAAGTATTGGATATTACAACTTGCGGTTAGAATTTTAAGGATATTCTACAATTTCTAAAATATATGGAGCCACACACTATCCACCACTAGGAATACTACCCTCATTTTGATTTTGAGTCTTCCTACAATATAATTTAAATAGAAGCCAACAAGTGGATTCTCCATTAACATTGTGATTTCCTAGAGCATTATACTTAAGGGCCAATCATCATCCATCTACAACACTTGGAGCTTGTGGCTATCATAGATGACAGTAGTATCCACAACTATACTATTACATGTGTCTTGATTTAGGGACAACCATTCACCCTCAAGTATCCTCCATCTATGATGCTTGAACACTAGGCATAAAGTTTGTTGTGCGACAAAGTACCTACAATTGGGAAGCAAAGTTAGTTGATCTGTCCCAAAGTAAGAAAATAGTCAACCAAGAGAGTGAAATTTTACTTGAAAGGCATGTCCCTTCTTGTGACTCAACACTCTACCATGTCAGGGCTATGAGTGATTTTTGACATCTAAGCTTTGCCTAGAATCCTTGTTACATAATCCTTTGATACACTTTTCATGATGTGCATGCTTTTGGTACATCTCATACCCTCACATTCCTTGAACATATATGCAAAAATTGAAATTGGTATCAATCAGTTTAAGTGTACATTCTTTAAGCTAGTGCTTAGCTTCATAGAGTTCAATATGTCTATAGAAAATTTTATGCTACACGTGCAAAATGTTGCTAATACACAATGGCCATTCTATTCTATTGAGATTCGGTATGTGTATAGACTCAAGGGTCCCATTTCCTCGACCCCCCTTGGGCAATATATACTTGGAGTCGTAGAAAAATACAAGGTTCTCTACAAGCTGCTTAGCTGTATGCCCCTCAAAGAGTAGTCTAGCAAATTCGAGGTCGTAACACTTAAAAGAAATTATGAAACCCTTAATATTTTTGCCACTTAGAGCAATCATAAGGATTTATTTCTATAAATACAAGACAATTAGTTACATAGCTATCATGAAATTGCTCATTCTCAATGTGCTACAAAGATTTATTGTTTACAATGTTTTATTGAATGGTTACAGTGGGTACAATATGTATTTGCTTTTGCATGAATACATGTTGTACTAACACCTCTTTTACAAGGTGATAATCAACTTTTCTTTTTTGGAGAGCTAAAATTTTACCTTTCCGATGCTTTGATATAACTACAATTACAGATTCTTTCACCCTAAAAGCTCCCTTCATACTTGGATGCATATATACCCAAGATAAGCAATGATACATATCCGTGATCCAATTCCCTTAACCTTTCCTCTTACGTATTTCTATAGAGAGAATGCTTGTTCTTCTCTAAAGCATTATAACCTAGGCAATAGATGTAAAGAAGTATGTGTTAAGCCCTAAACAACAAGCATCTTAACCAAATAATCACAAATATGATGTGTAGATTAATATGGCATTAAGAGATGTTTATAATTTCATAAACATACATCGACATTGATACCAAAATGCATATAAGTATGTACATGGACACAAAATAAGGATTCATTTTCAAGGCATCACTTTAATCATACCATTTACATGAAATAGAATGAAAATAGTTCTACAATAATAATTAGAGAATTTCATTTAAAAAATTGCATTATAATGAATAGGACTAATCTAACTCAATACATTGCATTAAAAAATAAGTATTAAAGAGTAGTCGATGCAAGGATGCTAGCCACATGGCATGAAATCTGAATATGCACATTGGATTGATACCTGAGATATTCTATGACTCAACACTTTGTGTATTATATGGATGATATGAGATAAGAGTTTCAAGGATCATAGCCAATTGGCATGGAGATCCAAATAGACATACGTGATCAACAAATTAAAGGATTTTTGAACTTTGACTTCTAGTAGATCCATATCGTCCACTAATACAAAGGAATCACTCACCATATCAAAATAGTTGATTAAAAGTTTTGTGCATTCACCTAAACCTTGCACAATACCTGTATGTCACAAAAATATAGCACTTTAATAACAACCAAAATAACTAATTATTTATGAGTGTTTACAATATAAAAGAGAGAATTTACCTATAAGGTAGAATATCTATACTACTCTATTGATTGCAGTAACAATAATAGATTTGAAACTAAGAGACAAAGAGGGAGGGAGGGTGAGGGAGTGAGTAAGAGATTGAGGGAAGAAGAGGGTGAAACCTTTCTTTCTTCTCTTATTTTCTTCTTCTTCTTCTTCTTCTTCTTCTTCTTCTTCTTCTATTTGGATATCATGTAGTGCTTTCATGCTTCAAGGTTGCTTGAGTGAGAGAATGAAAGTAAGGGAGTGAGAGTGTGTGAGGAACTGAGAGGATGAAGCCCTTCTTCTCCTCCATTTCTTCACTTTTTCTTGTTGTTGATAGCTTTGAGTGACGCAGATCAGTTTCAAATCAAAGGTTGAAATGCACAAGAAGGACCACATTTGCATCACGAGGCAAGATCATCAATCTCTCTTTTGACAATAAGACTATGTCAAGAAAGGTGAGTTTAGTGGGTCTACTACAAAATTTGGGTCTTTTATGATTTCTTGTAGTCATGGGAAAATAGGAAAATGAAAAATGTAGAAGCTCTGAAAATGTTTGTCCACGTACATAATCACATGTCAATTGCTAATTTTTGTCTGTTTCTTCTGATTTTAAGCATCATAATCTAAAACTAAGCCTTCAAGCTCCAAAACATTCTTCAAATCATCATCTTTCTTGGATGCTTTGCTATAAGCAAATATAGTTTGATCTTAGATCTTAGCCAAAAAAGGAAATAATACTTAAACACAATACCTGATCACAATCATCCCATCAACTTGAGCAACTATGTTGAGTCAGAAGAAATATACCAAAAAGAACTTTGTATGGATAGAGAATATACAAGCCTAGGAAAATATTCTATTTGTGTTTATTCAATCAAGAATCATTAATATTTCACAAAATAGTAGGAGACTATTGAATTATCTCACAACATTGTAGGAGACTATTGAATTTTGCATTCTAGCTATTCTTGTGAGAAACCAAAAACTTCATGATAAATTTGAAACCTATTCAAGACCAACTACAATTCTCATGTTATTAAACAAACAAGAACATGAAGTAAATAAATTAGGCCTAGATTACATATTTCCTTTTGCTCCCTATAAACAAAACCTTTAGATACAGATGCAACACAAGATGGAGAAGACAAAGGATAGACAACTAAAAAGGAGAGATGGATGAAAAACTATTTTCTTCTTTCTTTTCTTCTTTATTTTCCATCCATACAATATGAAACAGATAGCAAAAGACTATACAAAATTGATATTATTTAACTATAATTCAAAGCATGAACACAAATGAAAGATACACTAGCACAATAAATTTACCAACTATATAGTAGCAATAGTGGACTAGTACTAACAACGGAGAATCACTAACACGTAATAATCATGATTTCCTATCAATCATGCTAGTGTCATAACTATGGAAAAGTGTGTAGGTCTTCCACAAATTTGAACTTGACTTTCAACATCCATAACATATGACTAAACACAAATATTAACTCCACCAAAATGAGAAAGATCCCAAGCATACCCTCTCTCCAATTGGCCTCTCTAGCTAGCAATATGGCAACCTCAACTTACCATGAAAGACTCTTTTACTAGGCCATCAATAGGACCAAATTTAAATGATGGTGCGTAAAGATGTAAGGTGGCCATTATGAGATGAAGCCATGTGAGAACCCAAACATTGGTTTTGGGTATTGTTGAAAAGTTGGAAAGAGTAGATAAAGAGAATATGGAAAGATAAAAAATATGCTTAGCACAAGGACAATAGAGTAAAGTGAAAGTACAATGTTGAAAAATGACTTATATTACTGGTAGAATGGGGATTCTTTATATAGGCTTACAAGTGGTGGTTTAGGGTAGTGGTTTAGAGTTTTGATTTCATAGGAGGTAAGTGGGCTGGTAGGTGAAGAACAATTAGTTCCTAAGGTGTAGTGGGTATAGGGAGGCTCCCCCTTTATTGATGGATACAAAGCATAGGATAAAGCATATTATTTCTAACGAGTTTGCCTCTTATGCAGTCTCCTCAATAGATATCATATGTTTGTATTTTTAACACCCCCATTCAAACTCATGATGTACCCACAACTTTATGCATGACCATCTTCTACAATACCTTGGTCACATGATGTACTAGGAACATGTCCACCCTTGAATAGCCTAAAGGCTCATTGGTTTGTCTATTCAAGATGATCTGAGGCATTCATTGCTTGATCATTTGTGAATCACATGTGTGGATAGTTTAGGGGACTTGGGCTTTTATAGAAGATGATTTAAGCCAAGGCTTATACATGTGAAATTACAAGGGGTTTACAATATGATTCAAGGGAATTACAAAAGAGACTTTCTAATGTAGTCCTTTGTAGATTGAAACATCAAAGGGATCCTTCTTAGCTCCCCTTTTCTTGAAATTCATGGAAAGGGCATCATTGTACTTTTCTTCTTTTAGTTTTTCCCTCTTACCTTCGTCTCCTTCTTGAACACTCTCTTGAACTATCTTCATAAGGGATATATTTCAAGCTTTTTTTTTCTATAAAAGCAATATTTTCCCTTGTGGGCAATTTTATGACAAATTTCACACATAGTTGGCTCATTGTGGCTAATCTTGTTCTTCCCCTTGAATTTGGATTTGGTGTAAAGGGCTTCATGCTTAGGTGTTGCATTGACTCCTTGCTTAAGAGGCTTCAACTTCAACTAGCCCAAGAGAAGGCACATTGATAAGAGTAGTGACTCCACAGTCATACAACTTAGGTAGGGATTTGAGCAAAGACACCAATAATAATGCCTTCTTCAAATTTGAGTTCAATGCTTGAAAGTTGAGTTAACAAGACTTTCATATGATTTAAATGAGACATAAGAGAAGAATGAGATTTCATTTCTAAAATGGAAGAAGAAAACAAGATTTGGAAGACTTGGATTGAGCTCCAAACAACTTGTTAAGCTAGTCACAAGTATATTTTGCAATGTCACATCCATCCACATGATGGATATAAGTATTGTCCAACTCCAGTTTGATTATAGCTTTGGACTTTGTCATCTCAAACCTCCCATCCAACTATTTGAGTTGTTCCTTTGGCTTCTCCTCTTTCCTGTTGGTGATATTCCATAGTCCCTTCTTAATTAGGATCAACTTGATCCTTGTCTACTATGTATGGAATACATACCATTTGAACTTGGTAGTTCCTTGAACATTATTTGAGGACATGGTTATAAGGTTTCAAGTAACTGAGAGGAATGGAACTGTGTTTACAAGAGCAGAGTGATAGAATGATGGAGAATGGTCTTCTAGCTACAATGTTATAAATAGATAGGAAAATGTAGGACTTTCATGTGGAAATACATCAATGGGAAGCAATGGCACTCTCTGCTTAGAAACATAACAATAGTATGCGTTGAAATATACAACTATAAATCCTCTTTTTTATGTTGAGAATGCTTACTAACATGTATTTCCTAATAACTCTTCATTTCAACAAAACAAGATACCCATAAACAATAGAAAATGTTGAGATTTATGACTATAAATTTAGCTAGCATTAACCAACAATAGCTTTGTAAATAATAGCTCAATATGGCAACTTAATAAGGTCAACATTAGCTCCAAATCTCAACCTTAAATGGCAACAAAAAACCAGTAAGGCATAGCGACCAAGGTTAGTAAATATGGCTAGAAAAATGGTAGTAATTAAGCTTGCTCTAGCCAATAGATTCATCACAATTTTGGGATAGCAATGCAACCCATCATTTTAAGCAACAAGTACAATTGAAAATAACAATAAAGTTACCATAGCTCAAATAAGCAAGATTAGTGAGCTCCAATAGCTGAACTAATTGTTGACTATCAGAGAAAAAAACCAATAGAGAACCAGTGTGAATCTTAGACTGAGCAGGCACAATTTGTTGATGTGGCAAGGCAACATTTAGATGTAGTTTCTTTGAAGCAGTCTAGGAGCTCTAAACAACATAGCTGATTGAATGTCCTATGTTGACTAAATAGCAACAAATCTACACCAACAAACCCACACTTCACTTCAACTCCATTAAGTTGTAGACAACATGGGAAGAAAATGGTAGCAGTGTCCTTTCCTTTAGCCATAGATTTGGTTGAATATTTCAGCCTAGTTTGAGTAGGTGGGCAGCAAACAAGAAGCCTTCATGAATCCATACCTTGAACATGTTGAATATTTCAGCATGGTTTGAGTAGGTCGGTAGCAAGAAGCCTCCATGAACCCATACCTTAAACATGCTCAAGATACCATGTTAAAAAGTTAGAAAGAAGAGCTAAAGTGGATATGGAAAGAGCAAGTACGTGCTCAACACAAGGATGAGGGAGCAAAGTGAAAGTACAATGCTAAAAAATGACTTGCATTACGAATAGAATGGGGTGCCTTTATATAGGCTACAAGTGGTGCTTTACAATAGTGGTTTAGAGTAGTTCTTTTGGTTGGTAAGTAGACTAGTATGTGAACAAAGGTGAGTTCCCATTGTGCATTGGGTGTAGGGAGACTCTACCTTTATTGATGGATACAAAGCATAGGATAAAATATATTATTCCCAACAAGTGTGCCTCTTGTGCAGTCCCCTCAATACATATCATCTGTTTGTATTTTTAAGAGGTTTTAACTTCCATATTAGATGAGGTCTATGTGTTGCAAAAAGGTGAGCTATCTGGTTCTAGCCTCTAGCCGTTTGATTAGATACAACATATAAACTTGCTAGCACTCAAGGCATACCATATTAACTTATGAGGGTGAAAGTCATTGGCAAAGCCTACTTTGGGTCCTAGGGGATGCGAATGTGGCCCTTGGCTAAAGGTGAGGGTCAAAAATGGTTCTCCTCATAAGAATATAGAGGGAGTATTTACTTGTCCAATGAGTGAACATTAACAGCATGACACACCAATCATGGTGACCCATGATCTTTGCAATCTACAAAAAGATGACCCTCCAAGAACCATCATCATCCATCCATCCAAACAAAGATCATCCATTAAACTTTAAGCTATAAGTCACTATTTTATCACTTTTTCCTTTTTAATTTTTTCTTTTTTTTCTAGTTTGTTGTTTACTCTCTCATCTTTAATCAAATTCTATTTGTTGTGCCATGTAATTTTGCAAAGCCCATAGGGTATAAGTATCAAAGTGCCTTGGTTACAAGTACTTGTGGACAACATTTTGACCTTGATTTAGCATACGATTAAGTCTTGGAACATGCCAAACTATGAGACTTGAAATCAAACAATGGTATAAAACATGTAGCACCAAAGAAGTTTGTTGAAGGATAGACAACTTAGGCATTCATCACCCAAATCAAGAACATGTGCTACTTCATTACACAAGTATGGGAAAGTGATCAAGGTTGTGGATTGTTGGACATAATAATGGGAGGTAGCTACCATTGTTGAAATGGTCACATTAGATGGAAAAAAACTTGGGACTCGTACCTTTGCCTATGGAAAATAAGCCTAACGAATGTAAGTGGATTTACATGGTAGAACACAGCTTAGATGGATCTATTAGCACGTGTAAAGATTACTTCATAGACTATGAGGAGACATTCAGATGTGTTCTTGGGATGCAACAAATGGTTGTGCAATTGTTATGGTTAAAGAAAAAGAATGGATTTCATATGGATGTAAAGAATGATTTTTTACATGGTGACCTATAAGAGCAAGTTTATATGGTGTAGCCACCTGGTTATGAGGATCCTATTCATCTGTCTTATGTTTGCAAAGTTGAGAAAAGCCTTGCAAGGCGTTGTCACATTGGGAATTCATGCATTACATGTAGATCAATCTTTGTGCATGACCTAAGTTCAAAGTGGCGTGCTTTTCTATGGTCATCTATGTCCATAGCTTGATCATTACAAGTGCTCGCAAGGATGATAAACATGAGGTTCAAAAGCATACAATTTGATCGATCGTTTTACGAGTACTCAAAATCATGATAAATATGAGGTGCAAAATGTTCTTGAGAGAAAAGTTTGAAATGAAGGATTTGGATGAGTTGTCTCATCTTCTTGGCATTACGTTAGTGGGGCAAATTGATAGGGATTGGAGAATTCTACAACAACAAAATCTTAGGAATGCTAGCAAAGGAGGGGATGGCATCTTGTGAGCCCTTTTTTGAATTTTTCCTTAAGAAACTTTGTGCGCCAATTTCAAGTCCCATATTGGAGGAGAATGTAAAGCTAAGTGCTAATGGAGGGCAACCCACACAAAAGTGCATCATCATTTTGTGAGGAAGAGTGTTCTAACAAGTGATTAGGTCGTTCACATCTTCACTCTTAGTAATACCAACTAGATGAAGCCAAGATTGTAAATAAAATCAGTGTTGGAAAGTGAAACTACTTTTGGTCAACTAGCACTAATGTGACTAACTTAAAAGTTGTACAATATTAAAGATTACTAACTAACAGTAGTAGATTGTTGGCTAGTAGAGAAGGGTACGATGGGTACATCAAATGAGATAACATTAGAGATTGTAGTTGATCATGGAAGTAGAGTTTCAATGTTTAAATACAACAAATGATGATCAAAATAAAACAATTATTGAAAGTCATAGTAATGAATGGCAGTCCAAAAATGTTCTAATGAAAGTAATGGATGGAGGGACAAGAGCATCTAAATAAGGAAAGTAAAGTGTTGTATTTTGCGTCTAATAGCGTAGTCTCTCAATGTGATCTCACTTTGTTCTTATGCTTCTTTTGTGTTTAAATGAGCAAAATTGATATCAAATGTTTTCATGTGTAAGAGTTGCCAAATGATGCCTAAATCATGTCTTGGAATGAGTTTCGGGGTACCCTTTATTTGGTAAAGTAGAAGTGAATCTTGTTGTGTTTGGCATATAGCATGCAAGATAAGGTTGTGAGGAAGATAGAGGCTTAGAGATTGTCACAAATACTCCATTTGGTCCTTCAATGCAAATATCTTCCAACATTCCCCTTAGGTAAACAAATTTACCATTGTAAAAAAGAACAAAATTATAGCCTATGTTTTGCTTGGCCAACTAATAATACCACTACCTAAGATGCACCTACCACCTAAAATAGACATTTTATCCTTTATGTTTCTAGTTGCACCTGACTTTATGGCTATGTTTGAAGCACATAATAATCTAAGGTGGTACCCGTAAATATCCAAGAATATTGTATGTTGGAATCCAACAAGTTGTGTAGGTTCATGCATGAAGTGGCTCAACAAATTATGTGAGTTCTCATGATGGTCAGGTCCAAGAGATTTACAATAGCCTATTTGTATATATTTGTGCCAACACATTCAAAAACCACTTCGTTCTCAAGCTCGAGATTTTCTTCCAAACTTGGAGTAGGAGATTACATGCGGGACTGCATATATTATTAGTGCTCTTATTCAATATTGTCCAATCCTCTGTACACATACTCTCTGGTTTCATATGTGATTGTGAGTTGAATATTCCAACCATCCTTCATAATGTAATTTATGAACTTATGCTCACCATTTTGTACAATTGATTTTCTTCCAAATTTGGAGTAGAAGTTGGCCTATAAGACTACATGTTTCATTTAGTACTCTAATTCAATATTGACTACTCCTCACTCTTAATTTTATGTCATTTATTAAATAGTGACGTACTACATTCCAGTTGCAATTTACTAGTGCCAATTGTCTATAAACAATGTTATTTATAAAGCCTAATGTACACAAGGACATAGTCCTCAACAAAATGGAGTAGAGGAAACATAGATTTGTTATGAAGCATGCAAGGCCCATGTTAAATTATGTAAACTTGCAAGATTGTGTGTTGTTAGTTGTAGCACCTTACTGTATCTCAACTGTCTGTCCTACAATCTAAAACTTCAAAGGGCATATACAAGCAAGAAACCAAATAATGCTCATTCAACTCTACTGATTTAGGGATTGTATCCTGTCTATACAAGGGAGTTCTCTCTATTGTTCAACTACAAAAATTAGTTATGAAAACTTGTGATCACCTCTCAATCATCCAATCTCGATCTCCTCATCATCCTCTCCATTATTACTTTCTCTCTCCACGTAAATTCCTACCACCAAAAGCTTGGAAGCTTCTTTGGAAGCTTCCATTAGAGACCTCCTTAAGCCTTATTCACCCCTGCTCTCGGGTTTTTCAAAAACCGCAACTGTAAGGCTCATTCCCGCGCAGAAGAAGAGAACCCCGGGCAGAAAGAGCTTCGTAACGCATAAAGAGAGCCAGGAGGAAGTTGTTGAACCGAGATTTAATGCGTCAATGGCTCCCAAGAAAATGGCGAGAGGAGCATACGCGGGTGCTTCCAACCCAAGTACACACGTAGACAACACGCCAAATCTGAATACCCAGGTTCCAATTGTATTCTGGCATGAAAGGGATGCGTTAAGCATGATGGTTTTTAGGAAAATTTAAATGCATTTATTCACTCATTTTACAAAGTTTAGTGCATGTCGATTATTTGAAATTGCCCGCACTCCAATGGACAAGGGTAGTTGCAATCTTCTTAAACGAATAATGCATAACTTAGAAGATGATATCGTGCTAAGAAGGAAATATGACATAACCCGTAGGTACATCAATGAGTACATAGACCATGTAGTTGCTTTAAGTCTATATCATGCAACCTTACTGCTAGGGTACATACATACAATCTGAAATTTGTAGGCTGTAAATGACCAGCTACTGATTTACAGCCAAAAAACAAGGTGTCTGCATGTCATACATGTCCCAAAAGCTCACAGACATATGGTAATACATGTAGGGTTCCATACATGATCATTTCGGCACATACTAGTGCATATACATTAAGTACCAGTGTCAACTATCTTGATTGTAGTTGCACCCAGAAAATATTCAACAAAGCAAGGTTTATCCATCTCCAAGATGTCCTCAAAGTACTTCATACATGTGCTATCGGATGTAGGGGTCAATACATGACCATGCAGACAACCATAGACACTCTATCTTCAACAGACAATGTCATAAAATGCATTTCATGTTTGTAATCAGCCAAGATAACATTATCAAAATATTGTGCACATGTTGCCATAACAGCTATTTGAATAATTGGGGCGTGTTCGAAGAGCAAACCTATTGTGTGCATACACACTGCAATTTTTTACAATTTCAACAAGTTTGAAATGGTTCGACCCATTCAACCATCCAAGTTGCCAAAGCAGTCTAAAAATAATAAATTGATAGTACCATGTATAAAAACTGTGTGTACAAGTCGGGAGAGTTGTGTGGGTCCAGTTGCAAAGACCCAAATGAAGATGTAAGGAATAAGTTATGGGGCTGTAATGTACATGTCAAAAGAATGGAGCCAGATAAAGTTGGCTGGCTTTACAATAGATACAAAGAGTTGGTGTACCCTCAATAAGGAACACAACCTCATCTTCAGTAAAGGAAGTCGTATATATTGTACAGCTGCAATGCCCGAAAGGTCCTTCAAGAAGCATGCAAATGGTAACACGCTTCTTAGACTCTTCTGCAGCAATGTGTTTGCTGAAAGAAGCATCTTTAGTACTGCAAATTGTTTCCCATTGAGAAAAATGTAGATATATCTCACTCCGGGGGGGGTCCAGAGTGCTTTTCTTCAGATTCCCTCCTGTGTTCTGGATCAAGACTGCAAAAATGTCCAGGCATTATCAGCTAGGAAAATCAAGACACACTGAATCAAAACTAATATCATCAAGAACCTGGCCAAGAACATACCTATTGCGTGCACCAAGAAGGGCACAATGTACTGCACCAGCAGCAGCAGCAGCCGGTGCTACTGCAGCTGCAGGTGCAGCACGTAAAGCACTTGCGACAGCTGAGCTTGTACCTGCTCCTCTTTGATACACTTTCAGTGGATTCCCTATCAGTGAGGACACAGTCCGTTCTAAGCCTCGTGCAAGGCTTTCACATGCCTGATACATCCAACAAGGTTTAGCCTCCAAAACATTACAGAATAATAATGAGTTTTCTTTTTAAGTATATATGTCTGTGAAAGTCTGTGAAAGACAGCTAATTAAGCTAACTACTACATGTCGAATAGTCTCTCTCTACCTGCTGTAAACCTTCACGAACATCTCCTGGTTGACCAACTTTATTTGAGAGCTCCACCCTGTCGGAAGTGAGAGGGGTTGGCAAAGTAACTGTGCCCAGTGCAGACTCCGTATGCAGCAGGATCCCCTGTGCACCAGCCGCTAGCTTTACTCCAACACCTAATGTTTCAACAGAAATGCTCCTCAAAAAGGCTAAGGCACCTGTAACAGAAAATGGTTTTTTCAGTATTAAGTGCATGGAAAAGACAAAAACTCCAGACATGTGCTGAGTACCAGAACATCTCGGGTTTTCAGAACAGTGTAGTGAAGTTTTTGAACCACGGTATAGAAAATATGCTAATCAATTCGACCAAAGGCTATGCATAAGAAGGGTTCTACATGAGAAAAGTGCAAGGAAATAGACCGAGAAGCAACAAACTAACCTGAGTTCATTATCTACAAAATTTTATCTATAATCAGCCCATTCAACCCACTTGCTTTTGAACCATTGCTCAGAAGATTTCTATAAGACCTACTCACCCAGATTGACTTAGAATTTTTCCTACATGAGCATAGCTCCCCTTGTTTAACCCAAACAGCACATCATGCATGCCGTGACATTGACATGATTCCAAGGCAGGCCAGTTGCGTAGGTCAATTTGCATGCCTTACTCCTACATTGACACTTATCACATCATCATTTCTCATGAAAAACATGTACCCCACCTTGATACATAAAAAGCAAGCTTCTTGAGGTTTGCTTCTTTACTGCTGAGAGACAATTCATTATTATGTGTGCAAACTAACAATAAACCATACCTTTCTTCATCCCACGTAGTAAATGACGACGATCTCTTTTGTAATGCTCTGCTGGAAGAACAATAAGTTTAGCTGCTCCAGACCCTACAGCAAATAGAGGGCGAATGGGACCTACACCTTTAAGAAGCTTATGGATCTGCCCAGAAGAAAACAAACACTATTAAATGTCTGAATTTGGAACAGTTGCATGAGCAAAGGCAACTTATGGAAAGGCCTGCAATGTGTCTACCTACCTGATTGTGTGATATATCTTCTAGCCACTCTCCTACAACTATACCAGAAAGTGTTCCCCACCCATGCACTCCAGCAGTGTAAACATGTTTCAATTGAAGCTCAATACCCTGCACAAAAGACGAGTTTTAGTAGCTGTGCTTTCATAGCCAAGTTGAAGTAAAGATTTGCCAGTAAGTACAACCTTCCACGAAACCAGGTTAAAAAGTTCTGCATAATTGCCTCCACGCAGAGCTGCTATGTCTACACGCCTGGGAACGTAATCAACTCTGATAGTGAAAGGTTGCAGCTCAC
Source organism: Lygodium microphyllum (assembly GCF_053477565.2). Classification (NCBI taxonomy): domain Eukaryota; kingdom Viridiplantae; phylum Streptophyta; class Polypodiopsida; order Schizaeales; family Lygodiaceae; genus Lygodium; species Lygodium microphyllum. The sequence goes on from NC_141148.1 coordinate 143,590,320, forward strand.
ACATCTGAAACAAAGAATTCCATGATAAAACACCCTAAGGAAGCTGTCCCAACAGAAAATGAGATCATGATAGCATTGCTGTACATTACTGGATTATTCCGGCTCTGAAGCCTTTATATTTCAAACAAAAACCAAAAAAGAAGTATTATCTCTATCATCTTGAAGTCCATACTTGGAAGAAGGGTAAGATAGCTTGTTCACAGACATCCACTACTCTGGTTTCAAAAGAGCCTTCTGATCCATCAAAAGTTGGGAGAAAAATCTCTTCATAGCCTGAATATAAATGCTGATCTGACGATGTTGCACTAGATGCAAAAAAACTGACAAGAAACTCAAGATGGCGTTGATCAAGGTGCAAGAGTAACGGGAATAAGTGAACTGACAACCTGCATACACAAAAGTACATCAGCCACTTGGAGTCTAAATAACATGTCATACAAATAAAATGGGAACATATTAAAGATATTCAAGTTGCAGGAAGTCCAATTAGCCACATAGAAAATGATAGAGAGTCTCAAAGCAAGTTAAGCACAGAGCATTGAAAACACAATGACACTTAACCGGTACTCTTCTAAAGGAACTAGTGGATTTGGCCGCACAGATTCAAGCTCCAATTTCAGCACTTCTGTATATAAGCCCCTCCGTCGAGATTTTGATTTGTGATGGCATAACACCTACACAATAACTACAAATTACCAAACCTTTACATGTTCAACAGACTCCTTAAGATTAACAAGAAACCCAAACTCAAAGAGCTTGATATTATAGTTTTACCATTTTCCAAGGTGCATCCTTGCTGCAATCGTAAACGCGAACATCTCTGACGCACACTGACAACCTTGATGCATAGAGTCCTGTTTCAGGATAGGTGTTATGTTGAAGCTCCACACCATTGAGGATGACTTCCAAACAGACACCCAAATTTCTACCACCTTGGACCTGGCTCATCTGGGTACAGCCTGAATAACTTTGTAAGTTAATGATTGGCCAATCTGAACCACCATACAACCTCCACCGGAGATTTAAATCTTGAAGTACCACCCGACCGACAGATGGAGGATAACAGGCTTGGGACAGCAAGCCAGTAGTAGGCAAAGGAGACAGGTTGTCCCTTGGCTGTTTGGATCCTGATGTACTTGCTTCAGGAACATGGTTCTCTATAATGGTCAAAGTGTGACCATCATACCAACCTCCACCTCCTTCAGCTGTGTCCATCATTTTAAAGCTGTCAGTCGAGTTTTGACTGTACTCGAGCACACCATTGCTGTCCTTACAGCTAGAGCTTTGAGAAGAATAAACAGATGTCCTGCTGGTGACATAATGATCCTCCATGAAAGACGAAGATCCATCATTTTGTGAAACAGGTGTCCAGAAATCCTTAACTTCTCCATCTCCACACATATAATCAGTAGAACTGCAAATGCTTGCCTCAGAATCATCAGTACTACTAGAGGACCTCCTTAGTACTTCCAATCTTTCAAGAAGAGAATCTCTTTTGGCCTCTGAAGGCAATGAGTTTCCTTTTTCTTCAATCGTACCTTCTCTGTCAAAAATGACAGTATCCTCCAACATGTCTACAGATATTACTGTATTATTATTGTTTGTATTGCTCTGTCTCTCTCTCAAAATACCTACAAAATGCTCCTCATCAGGAAAACCAACTTCAACCTCTGGGTCAAATTTTCTGTCTACTGAAGGATGCTCAATATTAGGTGCAAATAGTTGCTGCAACTGAGCAATAAGCCGCCCCAATGCAGCACTTGTATCGTGGCATGTTTCCAGTCTTAACTGATTTTTAGCACACTCTACCTCCCATTGAAGCCTCTTTTCATCACTGATTTGTACAGGCACTTCATTACTTATGCGTACAACAGCCTCCATTACTGCTGCCTGAGCCACTTTGACATAACCAGCTTCATGCAAAGAGTCAGGTATGTAATCTTTGATATTGTGTGTTCTCAATGTGGTATCCACCAGCAAGAGTGCTACATCTCTTATTCGTATTCGATATACTTTGTCTGGAGTGCTTGATATCGCATTGCTTGACACACGAACAGCAGCTGCAGCTAAAGCACAAGCCACAGGGTTAAACTGCTCCATGGCAATTGCTTGGGCCTCTGTTAAACCCCGTAATCTTATATTTGCAGCAGCCAGTGCTTCTTTACCAGGTTCATAACACAAAGCAACATCATGTAGATCTAGAGAGAATAGAACAGTTTTGTCAACAGGAACATCAGTTGTTTCAGGAGAACCATCTTGAAGCTTCACAAGCACGGTCTCAGTGGCAACACTTCCAGGATTTTCATAGATAGCTCGTCTTTTATGTCTCTTAGCTGGAATCTGGTCAAAAATAGTAAGCAACCCTGGCAACCAGTCCAACTGACCTCCATGAGCCATGAATGTACCACCTCGGACTGCAGCCGTTATTAACATGTCCTCAGAATGAAGTTCATCAGGCGGCCACATGGCGACAATGACTTCTATGCCAGCGGAATTAGTTGCCAAAGCATTTCCACCACCACCATCACCACGTCCTAAAGCATTATCTCTGCAAGTCAGAAGTAACAGCTCTTCTGAGCTGTCACCCACCTGCCACCCTGTAATATGACCACTACCACTATAAACCCATAGATAAGCTGCATGCTTTATTCTCCCCATATTAGAAGCATAAAGCACCTGCAGTCCAGTGACCAAAATCCTGAATCTGTCCCATGAAATATTCACCTTCTTCTCTGACTCTAGAGATGTCATTTCATCGTTAAGCAAAGAATGAACCATAAGCTCTATCTCCTCCACCGTGATACAAACTGAAGTTTGACCATTGTCTTGCTGTTCCAATGAAGGTCTTTTAATATCTGATAGGCCTTCAACAGTTGATTGGCCATTTTGAAAACACAAAGCTTCCATCAAGTAACTGATTAGACCCAGAACATCCAAATGTCTAGTACCAAAGAGCTCTAGTTTCAATGGTGGAAGGGTGACATGCATGTGCATAGATGAACATAATGTGATCTCTTCTCGAATTCGACAACCGGTCTCATCCAACACTTCTGTGGCAGTTGCTGCTGCAAACTCAGGGCTACCAGCCCCTGTTCTCCCCTTCTGGTGCTCTTTTACTCCACCCCATATTCTTCTGATAAGCTGTGTTCCCCTAGGGGACTTGCCTTGACAGAACATGTCAACAGTTCCCATCCTGTTGTTATGAACTGACATTCTGAAAACTCTGTGGGCATTGAAGTCTAAAAGGGTGAAATTTTGATCATCTGCTAAAGGAGAGACAAGATAGAGTGAGCTATTCTCGACTGCAAAAGAAATAGAGAAGTCACAGAGAGAATTTGCCTTTTTCCGAGGGACGTGATAAATCTGTACTGAGAGTAACTGCCTCTTTGCATTTCCTGTGGTCGTACTAAGATCCAGACACAAAATGTCATCTTGCAACAAACTTGACCCTGGGACTAGTGGCACACAAGCCAGGAGTCTGAGCTGTGGAATGTAGACATCAATATCTTTTATACTTTTCCTCGTCCCAAATTCTGGATTAAACTTTTCCACAGATCCCATATTTGACTCTCTGGTCGCAATACCAGCAGTAAACTCACACAGTTTGCATACCCTTTCCAAAATAGGGACTTCAAGCCAGAAAATCAAAGGTTGCATAAAAATCTCAATATGGGTGTGACCTTGAAACTGACTACCTCTCCCACTGTCCATGGACAATGTACCCTCTGTCCTCACTATTATCTGCCCAGCTGGAATATGGCCCATATTTGAAAGCCTCAAGAAACACTTTTTCTTTGGAGTGTTTGATGCAGACCTTGTCGTAGAAAGTGCAACGTTAGATAGAGGCCTTGTGTTGTTAATATGCTCATCCTGCTTTTCATGTGAATTCTTATCAGTAAGAGAGACAGAAAAATTTGGCAAAGCTTTCTCAACCATGGCTTGAAGATACGAATCAGCAGACTTGACTTTCCTGTGGAAGTATTCATTGTTAAAGGGTGATATATTGCTCCCTTCATGTTGAACTTCAAAAAATGCTATCTTTTTTACCAAAAATTGACACTCAGATTGCTTTCGTGATATCTGTACAGAGAAAATAAACAAGTTAAAGGTTTTCCAGGCAAACAAGCATAGCAGCACTAACAAGAACAATCTTAATGCAAAAAATGAATCTTGCCTGCAAGGAAAACTGGACATCAGAAAAGCAGACTTCAATGTAATTCTCTCTCAAGCAATCGGGATGCATCATGGCAGTGTTCATGTTGAAACCAACATCTCCTGGATTATCACCACCAACTTTTGATGTAGTGGCAGTAGTAATATCAAGGCCTACACTATTACCAGATTGCAGTTCTTGCTCCAGGACTTCAATAGAGATACTTGATATTTTGACTTTGAAATCATACTCCACCTGCCTTGCTGGGTCTATAATAAGCAAACACAAGCCCTCAGAAACGATGGAAAGGAAAAATGATCTTCATTTACTAGCTCACTGGATAAAACTAAACAGCAATCATCTTTCAGGCTATAAAAATGCAAGACATATCATGGGTAATTACCTTACCCTGAGATAGTACAACTGATCCAGAGGCAAGGCTTGATGCTGCTGTGATTGCACTAAAGGCAGAAAATGTCCAGCTCCACAGCCCACTACCATTTACACTCATCTGGCTACTTCGTGTCCCATCAAAACAATCAAAGAACTCCTCTGTGCTGCAAAGCCAGTAGTAATACTGTCAAAAAAGTTTTGACTGATAGATACAATATCGCTGTCTTTCAAAACAGTTTTTAAAACAAGAGGAAACAAAGAAAACAGCATACCATTAAAAAATGGATCCATACAGCTTACAATTCAAAGCAAGGGCACCTGACTACAAGAGGCCCGAGGGGAAATTAGAAACGTTCTTTTCTTTAAATGTAGAATAAGTCATCCTATGCAATCATGACCTATTGACCATCTCAGGACATTGAGACAATTGGTCATTACTGGTCATCCTTAGCAATGAAATCTCAACACCACCGAATCACATTTCAAACAGGTCAACCACCCCCTTTGAATGTTTTTAAGTTTCTGGCACCCCATCTGGTCACAGGAATGTACATGCTACTCTCTGTATGTCCTGAATTTCAAGAGTGAAGTAATGTTCTTATGCAAACATCTACCAGCCCTCTATCTTTCAGTGCAGGTGAAAAATTGTTCCCCAGACAATACTTGGTGCATGCTTAAATCTGATTTGGAGTTTAAGCACTTTGAGAGGTCACATAGTCACTGAAGTGAGTTCCCACATCATCTACAGAAAATACACTTGGTGTCATAGTTGTCAAATACGGAAGGTACAATATTGTACATTATGATAAAATATGGTACACAATGGTACCTTAAGATTTTATAAGGTACTGTACGATATTACTAACAAGAAAATTAACTTGATTATTTTGGATTAAAGACAATAGAATAGATGTTTAAGTCCAAATACTAAATAGCAATGCTATTAGAGTATATAAGATGAATACTTGAGGGTAACATGCCAAAACCCTTATGCCGCATGCGCAACTATTACCTACAACTTACAAGTACATAGATGGGAGTGGATACATCGTACATGAATGATCATACAAATAAGAGAAAAGTAGGCTTGAGTGAGAGAAGGTTGAGAGAGAGAGAAGGAAGGGGGGGAAAAGAAAGTTGCAGGCTTGGGAGAGAGTGGCCAAAAAGGCCTTGTTTTATGTACTAAATCGTACAATACGGTGTCGTACGGATTAGCCCGTACTATGCACAAAGACAACCTTGCTTGATGTGTAGCCATACCTAGTTGACTTATGATTGCATTTTTTCAACCACAAGATTGTAGTATCCCCTCCCCGTTCAAGGGTAATACTTTGATCATGTGGTTTTGAGAGAGAATACAAGCTCATTTGAGAACAGCAACTTCCAAAACAGAGTTTGAGGGCATGATTCAGCAAGGAGATGTCCACCATGTCAAGTGCATGGACCTCGGTAAAGTGTCTAGGTACATCACAAATACAATGGTTGTGTAAACAACCAATTAGGTAGGCTGAAGTGCTAGACCATCGGGCCATATGTGAAACGTCCCCCTAGTATCCAACCTACACACAAAGCACAACACAAGCCGTATCTATAAATAAAAGGGATTGGACATTAGACTCACCTCCCAGCCATAGAGCCAATTGGGCTCACCCCCGAGCCTAGGAGCTAGCAACACTCTGAGTCATGACCACATCTCAATGGTTGGTGTCCCATACCACCAACCCACACCATCCCGGTGTCCCAAATGTGTCAACCAACAGGCCAAGAGTCCAAGAGTGATAATCTCACAATGAATGTGCACAATAGGGTCCTTGAGTCCTACCAATAGGACTCAGCTACCCTAACCCCAAAGTGTCCATAGTGCATTCACACTAAGTCACTTCATAATCATTGTGACCAATGCTACTAATGCCTATTTGGATATCCAGGGATGTAACACTTCCCCCTTATGAATGATTGTTATCCACAACAATATCCTCAAGAACGAAGTGGGAAAAACAACTCTTCAACAAGCATACCGACTCCCAAGTAGTCTAAGTCTCCGAATAGTTTTTCCACTTGACTAGATACTCAAGATAAACAGTTCGACAAGATCGTTTAGCCCTAAGGTTAAGAACTAATATGGGTTACAATAGAACATATTGAGCAATATCCTCAAGCCGTGCGATCTCCTTAGTCGGAACAATCAGTTCATCTTGTCCCAATGTTCTTCAGATGACTAATGTGGAACACAAGGTGAATTTGGAGTTTTGAACGTAAATCTAGCTTGTAAGATACGCTACTTAGCTTCTTGGTAATCTCAAAAGGACCACGATACCAAGAAGATAACTTATAACATTTGCCAATAGTCATCAAATAATCTGAGTCTTTTGAGACTTCTAAGGTAAAACCACATGCCCTTGTGGAGCTCTTGAGAAGTACGATGTTGTTTAGCATAAAATGTGGCATGATCATGGGCCGTTTTAATGCTTTCCCTAGCATTCGTCAGCATCTCCTTACATCCTTGGACATCCAGATGTCCAAGGATGTAACAATATAAAAGCAAGTGCCCTAGTCCCAAAGTTTGCAAAAAGGCCTCTCTCATCTCCTTCTTACCCAATAGCTAGATGATAAGACTTTGTTAGCATTAGGTTTAATGCGGTGTTTTGAAGTCAAGTCATACGAGCCTTCACACAATTTGAGGGCTCCCTAATCAACCATTTGACCATTGGCCCTCTTATTTTCATCTCCTCCTCACCCAATAGCTAGATGATGAGACTTCATTAGTACTAGATTCGATGGGGTGTTCTGAATCCAAGTCATACAAAAAGGCTCTTCATAACTTTGAGATGTAAATCAAATGGGGAAAACCTACGCAAGCATGCGGCTTTCACTTTGATCCTATATGTACTTGACTATTAGGGAGGCATGCAAACCTCTAGTAATACTACGTCTCAGGTTCTAAAGGAAGCCTCTCTTTTGAATCTTTGGTGTTATTAGGAGGCTCATTAAGATTGAACGTATTGCATAAATAGTGTTCCCATGTTTTACAGATCATCAGTTCCAATTGTATTGACAAACTTGGGCATCTGCTGCAACCGCAACCTATTCTCTCTTTGTTGAGAAGCTTGCTCCCTTCCAAAATAAAAGCAAGGAAATGGCAAAAGAAACAGTTGTCCCAGCTCCAATCAATCGCTTAGAAGATCTAGTTGGGTGCCCACGCAAGAAATGAAGGCCTATATCCTGCCCCTCATATAACATTTACCATTTGATATTGATTTTGTTTCCCGTGAGTATGACTTCTTTCAGATATCTAGCACGTGCGTAGCAGTTTTTAATGTTAACCAACTCAAATCGAACCTTTATTTAAGATATTAAGAATATTTGTGGTATCAAGACTAGATACTTGATTTGCTTGCTTCATGTATGATATTAAGATTATATGCTCGATTTACTTGTAGAAGAAATCCGACCTGGCAGTAAAATCAGCCTCTGACATGGTTTCTTCTCTTGATTGATGACCTTCATCATTCCAATGCACCCAGTTTGATATTAACTTTGATCCTGGAAGAAGTCCATGCCTCTCAAATAGACTCTGTGAGGCAACTGCAGTCACCTCAGCAGCTGAACCTGAAGCTGCTTCTGGCTTCTCTGGTGCTAGACTGTGATACCAAGAACTACTTTGATTCACTTCAGTAGCCTGACTACTCTTTGAGAAAGTGCCATGATTCCCAAATGAGCGAGCAATATTCAGCAATTGCTGAATTTGAAGACCAGTGATCCTTAGTTTCACGTCTGAAATGTCTATATCAGCATTCAACTTTGGAAATTCCAAGCAGCCACATTTCCAAGGTATGCTAAGCCGTATGCACCCTGAAAGTCTATTCTCATAGGGCAAGATTGAAACAGGCTGGCTGTAAACTTTGTTGCCTCCTGTCTTTTCTCTACCAATGCTCAAGAGTTCCATGGTCATGTCTTTGACTTTGACATCCTTTGTCAGGATTGCTGACTTCACCCTAGGCATCTCCTCTCTTTGATCAGTCTCCATGCTGTCAGTTTTATCAAGCCTAAAAGGATTCAAGCCTCACTCTTTCTATGACTGTTGATTTTGGCAGCTTGCTGATATGTCTGTGATGCTGAAAGAAGGATCTCTGGGAGTGTTACAATCAAACTGCACTGGAATGCAACGATAGAGTTTGAGGTGGATGAACTCGAACTTGTGTTCTCTCCTCGAAAAGAGTCAGAGAATGAGGGGCTAACTAATAATTCAACTTCAGCAGAAGTGCCACCACCAGAAGAAGTTGAATTATTAGTTAGCCCCTCATTCTCTGACTCTTTTCGAGGAGAGAACACAAGTTCGAGTTCATCCACCTCAAACTCTATCGTTGCATTCCAGTGCAGTTTCATTGTAACACTCCCCAGAGATCCTTCTTTCAGCATCACAGACATATCAGCAAGCTGCCAAAATCAACAGTCATAACAGAAAGAGTGAGGCTTGAATCCTTTTAGGCTTGATAAAAACCAGTCCCTAAGAACAAGTCCCTATTAGAGAACAAAAGGTCCTTAAGAAAGAAAGGGCTCTGTTGAACAGCAATCCACACCATCCAAACATGAATTGACTTCCAAAATTTTATTCGAATTGGATACCCTACTCAGACAAAAGTCTAGAACGACGCTCGCAAGTTCAAACATAGGCCTAAGATTAGCAATCATGAAGATATGAATGTCAGCAATTTTTTCATGAGGGAAAGAAGAAATGGGATTTCAGTGAATTGTGAACTGCAAGGAACCTGACATTAAGAAAAGGATGGCAACATGGCAAAGGTAACGTATTCCTTTTCAAAGGTGGGGTTCTTTTCTCCTTACCTGTCGGTTGATGTAATCTGTGTTGAGGGCGAGGTCATTGAGCTGCGCGACGCCGGAGCGTAGCTGTACATCGAGCTGCTCCAAATCGAGGTCTCCTTTGATGTACCGGCCCAGGCGCTTCTTGAGCAAGAACTTGACGAGGCGTCTGGTGGCCCATTGCGCGAACATCCTCATACTGGTTCTTCTTTCTTCTTCTTCTCCGCCTCTTCACGATTTCCTTATTATTCGTCAAGGCACGATCAACTGCAGAGCAAGTCGACGACAGGGTCCAAGCACGGGTATGAAAAACCAGTGAGGGACAGGCGATCTCATGGTTGAGCGGAAGCGAGCAAGGCATCAATCGATGTAATAAGAAGAAGAAGAAGAAGAAGAAAAGAAGAATAGAGACAAGACAGGAGAGAGAGAGAGAGAGAGAGAGAACAGCTCGATCGAATTAAGGATGGATGATGTCGTCGGACACACAATAACAAGAAGGAGAGGAAAAGAGGAAAAGCATCCTTTTTGCTCTTTATTATTTTCTTTTTAAATTAATTTTTTCATACGTTTTTAATTTCCAAGGACTATTCGTTTCTTTTCCTTTTTTAAACACCGAGTTTTGAATAGATCGCCACGTAACATGTTGGATCCCTTTATCTCATTGGCGTTCACATAGGGTTTAAGCTAACTGTGTCACTCTTAACAACTGTCCCAAAGCTGAATCCTCTCGCATTGCCCTCCTTGTTGTTGGCTTTGGCACTGATCTATTATCGAGAAACATTGATAAAATGGTTAGGAATCGGTCCATCAATTCAATTACGATCCTGAATAGTCACTATGTGCCTGCACTATTCTTTGGGAATGACAACTCTAGTGTTTTTCAATGGATAAGGCATTTGTTTGATACCTAAATGTCTTTATATGGCAATTTTGTTGTCATCTCTAGCTCGAGTGTGAGCATCTCTAAATTGAACTAGTCTTTATTGCATGGGGTGATCATCCTCATGGCGTATTCAATATGGTCTCAAGCTCATTCAATACAAACAAATCTTCTGCTATCTTGATTGTGCACTAGGTGTGGGTGTCTCTCGCAAATAGTGCTTTGAGTGGCTAGTGGGTAAAATCAAAAGCAAGCTTCAAAGAAGGCATTATTATCACTACTCAATGGCAGGGAGGTAGGTTATTGCAAAGGCCATTATGTCCTACAATCTCTATGTGGCGACCATATTCCCCTTTGTTATCTAGTGATGGTAGATTATAAACGCTCTCATTATAACCTTCCTTTCATCGAGTGGTGCCTAGCAATAGTGGCATGTAATCCCTTGGCAACAACCCGATCTCTACTATTAGTAATGGAATGTAATGCCTTGGCAACATGTGGTCTCTATAAATAGTGGCATGCAATCCTTTGGTCGAGTGGTACCCGACAACAGTGGCATGTAATCCCCTGGCATAGGGGGCCTTTGTTTAGGCATGTTTCTGAGATTATGTTAGTATTTGTCTTTATTGGAAAAGCATAATTATGAGGGTTTTGATGTCGTATATTTGAGTGCTCCCAATGAAGACAAGTCAGATGTTTAACATTTATAATATTCTGGAAGGTGACCTACAACAAAAGAAGACATGATTCATACATGTATCGATAGATTTTGTAGGGTTGGGGACTATATCATGGATGCTTTCTATGATAGACATATTGCAAAGATAGTTCTAGAAACATATATATGTGTGATATGTTTGGTTGAAACATCAAAACTCCATGAGGAGCTATATGGGACATTAATGACATGGGAGAAATCTCAATCAAACCTTGGGCAAGATCATCAAAGGAGGTTCAAATAGTAGAACATGATACAAGTAGTAAAGAAGATACAAGTGAGAAAGGCAAACAAGTCCAAGAACCAAAACTGGCAAGTGATGTTCAGCCCCACTTATCTTTTGATGGTGGAAATAGCAAAAAGAAACATGAAGCTCGGTCGTATTTTGATCAACACTATCATAAATAGCATTGTTTTGGAGAACACTCTTATAGACAACATTCAAATAGGCAAAATTCTTTTGGGCAATCATCTTATGGGCCTCTACACTTATATGATAAGAAGCATAAAGATAAGATCACAATTAGTGAAATGTGGAACGGAAGTGGAAGCATGAGTGAAAGTAAGAAGGAAGCAAGAGCTATGAAGATTCAAGCAAACAAGAGAGAGAGATCTGTGTGTGGAAACTCCAACAATACAATGTGTGTCATGCCTTCCCTTATTTTAGAGCCACTAAAAGAATAAATAATAAATTGATAACGATGGGCGCCTACCACCTACAATGTACAGGTGTGTCAGTACAGTGATCAAACTTATAGTACCATTTTCTAGATGCCTACTTAAGCCCATAAAGACTCTTCTTCAATTTGCACACTAGGTATTCCCTGCCTTGTTGCACAAAGCCCTTAGGCTGTTGCATATAAATATCCTCATGCAAGTCCCCATGCACAAAAATTGTATTAACATCCATCTAATAAAGATCCAAATCCAATTGAGCAACCAAGGTCAATCCCAAGCATAGTATAGTCATCTTGACCACAGGGGAGAATATCTTATCAAAAGTCAACTCCCTGTTCATGTTTAAAACCCTAAGCAACTAATCTAGTCTTATATGTTGGCTTAGGACAGCCAAGGGTATCCTTTAACTTGCACATCTACTTGCATGGCAATGCACTCTTTCCATCAAGCAAGGAAACTAAGTCCCATGTATGATTTTTCTATAGTGAATCAAACCCATACTGCATGGCCCTCTCCCAAGAATGAGAATCACCTCTGCGCATAGTCTCCTCATAGATAAGTGGCTCAACAAAGTCGATCACCATGACATAGTCCATAGAGGGCTCATAACGATTAGGAGAATGTGAAGCTCTAGTGGAGCATCTCAAGACTAGCTATGGGGCATATACAGTATTTCCTCTTTGTCCAACATCATGATCCTACACAATAGGCACATCCTTGGGCACTACATCATCAATAGTATGATAAGCTATCTAACTAGGGCTAGATGTACTATAATAAGAGACTCCTCCTAAAACGTTACCTTGTGTACCTCAATCACTTGCTCTGATCTCATATACATATTTTCCTCATGGAATATAACATCATGTCTGTGGATAGCTTTTTGAGATTGTGGATCCTAAAGGTGATAGCCCATCTCACGTGCATCACCATATCTAAGAAAGATGCATTTGATGGACTTAGAATCCAACTTATTGCATATGGCAGAAACACTCACATCCAAACACTCACAAGTGTGCATATGAGGGAGTTTTACCAAACCATAGTGACTTTGCAAGTCTATCACCAAGAGTAGTGCATGGGGATCTATTAATGAGATGCACAACAATAGTAACTACCTCAGTCCAAAAGTATTATGGTAAGCCTACCTGACTAAGCATACTACGAACTCTTTCCTGAATAGTCCTATTCATGTGCTCTACAACATCATTCTAGGGTGGGGTGTATGGGATAGTGAAATAACACTTAATACCTCTCTTGTCACAAAGTTGTTCAAATGCCTTAGATACATATTCACCCTTATTGTCAATTCTTAGCAAGAAAGCACTAAAACATAGGTAAAACATTTGATTTCTACTTAATAGGATAGACCCAAACCTTATGTGAGTAATCGTGTATAAATATTGTTAACCCCAATGCAAAGAAAGCAAAAAAAAAGAAGAAAAAGATGCAGGGCAAAGTAGAAAAAGGCGGCTCGGCTGAAGAAATAGGAGGAAAAAATACCAAAAGTGCAAGGACAACCTTGAAAGTTCAGGGCAAGCGCAAAAGAGGAAAGGCGCATTTTAAATATAAAAGTGCACTCTAAATCTTTGTAAAAGAGCTCCAAGCTCCCTCCTATGCAATTTGCAAATGTAGACATGCATGGATGAAGGCACAAACAGGAAGGGAATAGGAAAAGATGACCTACGCTGAAATGTCCGGTCATGTAAAAAAGAGATGGGTTCCCAAAGGGGATTAGGGTTTTGTATAAAAGGCAAAAAGTGAATGAAGAAGCTCATTCTTGTGTGTGGCCAAAGCTAGCTCTCCTCCTCCTCCTCTTCTTCTTCTTCTTCTTGCTTGCTTGAGCTTGTGCTTGAGAGAGGGAGTGTGAGGGAGTGAGTGTGTGAGGGTGAGGGATTGTGGTGGAGAAACTCTCCATCTTCTCCTCTCTTCTTCTCTTCTCTTCTCTTCTTTTGTCTCACGCATGGCAATGGAGCATGAAGCTTGGAGCTTGAGGATCGAGCTTGCTTGAGCTTGCGCCTTGGATTGTGGAAGTACCGAAGTGTTTGAGGGAGGAGGTAACTCAATCGAGCATGGAGGTAAGCTCAATACGCTCATAGGTGTGAGAGCACATACATCTATGTGAGAGGTAGCCATTGCACTTGGCTTAAAACACTTGAAACAATAAGCAATCCATGGGCTTTGGTGGTTGAGCAAGAAGCTCTCACATTTTGGTTCCATTGTCGGGACCAACAAATTCAAGATTTGAGTGCTTGTGCACTCCGAATCGAGCATTGAAGTAGGGTTTGCCTTGAACCGGTGGTTGAGATAGGTGGGAAGCAAGGGAATTGAAGAAGTGTTTGATCTCCTTTGCAACTAAAATTTTCTAGTTTTTTGGATTTAGGTAAGTAGATTGGATTAGTATAAGTGGTTGCTTATGATTTGGATGCATTTAGGTAAGAAAAAATCGAAAAAAGTAGAGAAATACACAATAGGGTTTTTGTTGTAATAGCATGCCCAAAACAAGGAAAAAACAGGAAAAAGAGAGCTTTAAGGAATTAACACAGCAAAGAGAGAGGAGGGGGAAGCAACAGGGCAAGAGAGAAAGGGTTTAAGAAGCCAAGAGGCCAGGGGGAGAGCTCAATTGTCATTTCTGAGTGAGGGAGAGAGCTTAACAGAGAGAGAGAGAGAGAGAGAGAGAGAGAGAGAGAGAGAGAGAGAGAGAGAGAGAGAGAGAGAGAGAGAGAGAGAGAGAGAGAGAGAGAGAGAGAGAGAGAGAGAGAGAGAGAGAGAGAGAGAGAGCTACAGGGCTGGAAACGATTTTCTGATTTGCAAACTTCACCACCATGCCTTCGAGCCCACAAGTAAGCTTTGAATGTGCCTTTGTGTTGGATAATTGCTTCCAGGATCATAATTGAGAGATTGGTTAAGGCACATGTGAGATTCGGCAATATTTTCATCATTTTAGACCCTCAGTCACCGCACTCGGATGGATTCCACAGTCGTTCGAGTCCTGCTACCACTCGGATAGTCCGAGTCACAAGTCCACTTGGGCAATGTCACTTAGAACCTGGACCTAATTCGGCTTGGAATGACCATTCACTCAAACTTAGACGATCGAGCACTAGACCACTCGGACTCGGATAGTCCAAACTTGGATTGGCCCACTTGAACACACCCACTTGGACTCGGATGAATCGGACTTGGACGGGTACTCGACTCAAATGTCTGAGTCTAAAACTTGGACGCTGCAACTCGGACACCATCACTCAAACGAGTTGTGCAAGCAGAACCCAGATTTTGGCAAATTGGACCCATCCCAGGGTATGCAAAGGCTAAGCCCAATCTAGACGACACCCTCGTAGGCCTCTAAACATGTAGAACAACTCATAGGGCCATTGGACTTACAAATTGCAATTTGATAACCCAAAAAATGACTGCAGCACTAACCCTCAACCCCATATGCCAATAGAGACCTGGACTCATTGACCAAATTAGCTACCCCTCAAACTACACGTCTAGAACATTGTAGAGACTAGAATGAACCAGCTAGATTGGTTGTTAAATGCATGAAAAGATCAGGAAAAGTGTATGCTACAATGTATTGTTTTCATTGGATTCGCACATCATGATTGAACATTTGATGTGCACCAGAAAAGTTGATAGCCCGATTTTGCACAATGCACTAAGCACATCACTAGCATATGAATGCATGTAACATTGATAATTGTTTTGAATAATAAGGAATTCATGCAAGATAAGATAAGCTGAATGAACCCACTAGTAAGAGGAGACCCCCCAAACATTAAATAATAGCCAAGGATCCCAATCACCGAACACTGACAGACATGAATCATCGAGCCACTTAGGGAGCAACAACAATAAGCATGATTAGAGATGCAACTCTACCTAACTTGATCAATTTGATCGACGCCCTAGTTTCTCAAGAAGTCAGCAATATGTTAGCAGCCAGTACGAATCCAGAAAATAAAGAGCTTGACTTGGGAGAATTCCCAGTCGAAACCTAGCAACCGATGGCTTGGTATGACCTTCAAATCAAAATGAAGCATCATGATAGACCAGCCGAGGACATCATAGCTAATCTCGAGGAAGAGCAGAGATTGGCAAGGAAAGCACTGTAGGTTATGACTACCTACAACCAAGAGTAGCGAGCTCAAAAGCTAAGGCTAGACATAGAAATACGTGAGGTCCAACGCGTCTCAACTCTCACCAATAGAAACAGGACATAACCAAATGTTGAGAGGGAGAGAGCCCTAGAGGCAGATCTTACACTAAGCGAGCTTCTCATGAAGAAACTCTTAGATAACAAAGTTGTAGAACAGAGCGGAGCAGCCTTGGCAGCTTCATTGTTAGTAGGACTAGAAATCACCTCGAATTCCAGGAGCCAGACCAAGATACCTATAGTTGCCAAGCAACTCGACAAGTACTAGCTCGATAATTGTTAGAACATCAAGCTCCTACTACTCTTCAGTTGGTCTATCTTTATGTGTGTGACCAACATTAGCTGGATACAGCTATACACGTGTGTGACATTCAATAAGTCGGTGTAGTTAGTGACTTAACCACAGTTAGTCTTGGTTAGTCATACCTATGTGTGTAAGTCTCTTTCAGTGAGTATGATGGAAGAATAATGGAAGAAGAACAACAATGAGCTGCAATAATGACCCGTATAGCTTTGTGGAATAGTTCGAGCAAGTATGCAAGGCTAACGGCTTCTTGAACCTTGCTCAATGCACATAAGCTTTTGGACTTTGCCTATGAGATAAAGGACGGACGTGGTACACTAGTCTAGACAATGCTAAACGCAATGATTTCAATAACCTCAAGAGTCTCTTCATGAAGAGATTCTTTGAGGTGGGATACTCTGATAACGTCATCGTTAGATTAATGAATGTCAGTCAAATTAGAAGGATAAGGAGGATATTTGAGACTATGTCACCCATGTGTGGAGTCTCTTTAAGAGAATCGCAGAGCAGCCTGCATAGTGACCTAGCAAACAAACAGTCTCCATTGTGTGCATAAGCGGGATTCAAAGTGAAGAGCTATACAAGGCCTTGGTGAGCAACTCAACCCTGCAAAGGGATGTGCTAGGTAGGCTCTTCGAAGAAGCCATACAAGTGGATGGCCTACTTAAGGAGAGGAGCTTGAGACCCACAACCTGAGACAGCACCCTCTCTAGAACCTTAGAAAGGGCTATGACCAATGGTGAAAGATCTAACCAGAGCACCCAAGCCAAGGGAAAGAGTGCCGACTAGAGCCAGGAGTTGGCGGATGTGAAGCTAGAGTGGGCTAGGCTATAAGAGATGATGAGAAGGCCCGCACGACCTCACGTGCAATGCATGCATTGTGGAGGAAACTACCTTTCGACCAAGTGTATGGATCCTAGATCCAAACCTTGTGCCAATTGCGGTAGGTTTGGCCATGATGCAATACATTGCTGATTACCGAGGTGATTGCCATACCCACAACCATACAATCAATCTTACTACTTGGGGAATAGACTACCATATTACAGAAGGGGAGCTCCACTAGCTCTCACAACACCTTATGATTCAAAGCCAACTATCCCTACTAGGGTGGACATCAATCCCATAGGGATACCTAGACCACCTGGACCCATCGTGACCCATCCATCTATTAGATATGCTCAATGCCCCACCCTCATAAGGTGCCACCAATGATCCATGGTGCTCAAAGTTGTAAGGCCCCCATTATGAGGAGAAGCCATATGTGAGCCCGGATATTGGTTGAGTCCTAACTTTTATGTCAGATGAGGTCTATATGACCGAATGGCAAAAAGGTGACCGTTGTGGATCTAATCTTTGGGTTAGATGGAGTAGTTAAGTTGGTAGCAACTCGAGGCACATTACATTGAGTTGTGGGGTAAGGGAGTTATCAGGGGCCCCTATTTTGGGGTCCGAGGAGAGCACCCCAGCTCAACAATAAAGGGAATATTCCTTAGTCGACTAATGGAGGCTCATATGGTAGGTTGGTCAGGCCGACCTAACCACCTTCATGGGCTATAAAAGCCAAACCCCTTCATAGCCATCTATCATCTATCTTTCACCCAATTAGATTTGTTCTAGCTAGCCTTAAGCCCTTCACCTATCTTCTGTATAGATCACCATCAAATTTCACGGTGGAAGTGCATGGGTGGATAGCGCCATCTTTGTATCAGTTGTTTGGAGCTAAATATTTTTTTACTATTCTCCTCTTATCTATTGTGTATTCTCTATCTCTTTCTCAAATTCTGTTCATTGCATTGTGTAATTTTTACATGGTATCAAAGCCCAATGGGCCCTAGGGATCGAAGAGTGTGCAAGAGGCAAAGGCTTCAATAGCAAAGAGGAACGATGTCATCTTCCAAAAGTAGTTCTGTTGCATTAGGAAGTGGTGTAGGAGGTGGTGCTACTATACCAGCTATTCAAACACTAAGGATTCATCCACCAACCTTTAGCGAAGATCTTCTACGAGCTTGGAAACGAAGAAATGCAGATGCATTGTGTGCCTTAGTTACAAGCTATTCTGTGATAGTGTTCTGACTTTAATTCAGCATACAACCAAAGCATCAGAGGCTTGGAATGTACCGAGGAGTCAGTATGAAATGTGAAACCAAACAAGGATTTAAAACTTGGAGAATCAACTAGCAGCAGAGAAGTTTGCTGAAGGAGAGACGACTGAAGCATTCATCACTTAGATTAAGAATTTGCACGACTAGATGGCTGGCACTGAGATACAAAAGACTAGCGAGGAGCTAGCTCGAAGGTATCTTTGAATTTGTCCACAATATTTTGATGGACTAGTAACTGCCCTTAATACTCAGGTGAGACCTCAAGCTTTGACTTTTGAGGAGTTTTGTGCATCATTGATGGAGGAGGAGTTGAGGTTGAAAGCCCGAGAAGGAAGCAAGAATGGAGATGCTACATTCTTTGCCAATGCAAAAGGCAAAGGTGGTTCCTCCACCAAAAATGATGGTGACAAAAAGAAGAAGAGCGGTAAGAAGAAGTTTCAAGGAGAGTGTTTTTATTGCAAGAAGAAAGGACATGCAATCACAGATTGTCATGTTAAGGAGGCAGATGAAAAGAATGGTATCCTTAAAAGTAAAGGAAAAGAGACAGTCAATACGGCTAAAGCACAATGTAGAGGCGAGCACAAGCTCTACCACCAAGACCCACGGACCACTTATTGTTCAAGCATTTCAAGCAAGCACTAATGGCTACCTCTCACATAGCCAACACATCGTATCTCTCCTTTACAAATATATGGAGCTTACCTTGATGCTCGATTAAGTTGCTTTCTCTCTCAAACACTCCGATAGCTCCACAATTCTTGATGCAAGCTCAAGCATCCTCAAACCTCCACCTCCAAGCTCCATCCTCCATAGCCGCACGCGAGATAAGAGAAGAGAAGAAGAAGAGAGGAGATGGTGGAGAGCTTCACCTCCTTGATCCCTCACCCTCACACCCTCACACACTCGCTCCCTCACACTCTCACACTCCCTCCCTCAAGCACACACAAGCAAGCAAAGAGAAGAGAAGGAGAGGAGAAGATGAGTCCACTTTGCCACACACCAAAGAATGAGCTCTCATTCATCTTTTGAACTTTATATACAAATCCCTAAATCCCATTTGGACGGCCATCCCCTTTTTACATGGCCGGCCATAGTCTAGGCCATTTTTTCCATTGTCCTCCTATCTTCCTAGCTTCCTTCCTATCGTCTATCTACCTTTACAACTTGCACGGGTGAGAGCCCGCCGACACTCTTAAAATAAATCATGGTGTGCCTTGCGCTCTTTTACAAAAGCATTGACTTGCGCTATTTCTTGTGTGCCTTTCTCCTTGACTTAGGACTTTTCTGCACTTCTTGTGTTTCCATATTTCCTTAGCGCGCCTTCATCTCCCATTTCACTTTTGCCTTGCTCTTATCTTCTGCTTTAGAATTTTCTGATTTTCCACCTTGTTTGTTTGAGGGCTAGTTCATCTAAGGGTTAACATTAACCCCCTCCTAGATGAGTGCCAATCCCATGGCACTTGTTGGTGGTGAGAGGGACGGTGGTGTTGGGTGGCCAAGGACTTCTTGAGGTTGTGGACATACTGTGTTGAGGGTGTGTTGGAGGGATTTCTTAGACTGGAAGGCTCTTGAGCCAAGTAGGGGCCCTGACATTGGAGGGATTTATGGAGATGAGAGGCTCTTGAGTGTGAAATGAGCCCTGGTATTGGAGGGATTTATGGAACTGAGAGGCCCTAACGTTGGATATGGAGGGATTTTGAGGGGCATGTCTATCTTTGAAATTGAAAATGATGCTAGATGGATCCATCATTTGACTCTCTGTTTGAGTTCACCTACGTTGTTCCCAATGAGCTTCTTCATTCACTTTTCGATGGGACTGTTGCATCTGCCCCTTGGTTGGTTGTGCTTTGCCTAATGGCACATGAGATAGGATGGGAAGGGAATTGCATGGATGATGGGGACTCTGAAGCTGGTGGCGGGGCCTTCACGTGTACCTGGAAAGAAAAGAAGGTGCACTGCTTGGGGTGTGTCTGGCTGACCGTGGAGTGCATGGTGCCGATGCTTGTGGAACCGGGAGATGGGTCTACCTTGGGCAAGCCCTTGGTGGTGTCCCACACTTGAGGACCGAGTTGGTGTAGACGAAGGGTGCGGTGAGTGGAGCTTATGGTGACATGTCTAACCATAGGCGAGTGGTACCTCCCTAGGTGTGTCCTACCCTTGTTGTGCCCTAAGCATGTGTTGTGGGGGGTGGGGCTATGTATGAAAACACTAGGTGCAATGATTTGTGGAGTGCAATGTGCTTTTCCTTTTTCTTTTCTTTTCTTTTCTCTTTTTTTTTTGGATACCAGGGGTACTCTCAAACTCTTATGATCTTCCACGAATGAGTCGCGAGGTGGTCTTAGGGATTTAGTCAAAAAGGTGCGGCTTTGCAGGTATTCCTTGATGTTAGCCCTCGCATTGAGCGGTGTGGTTGACAAAAAAATTTGGTCGCACCTCGTAAAGTGGCTATCATTCATGTCTTCAAGGATCCTCATGCAAAATGAGGGAAGCAGGGTTGCCCTCATCATGAGCCTAGCCATATCGCAACTATCTATTCCTAGGTTAATATAAAAAAAGAGTGGGGGGAGGTGGGCTTCATTTGCTACTATTGGCTTTTGTTTAAGCAGAAACCTAATGATCCTCAGGTAATTACAAGTGGTTATGAAGGCTGGGTCTGGGCAGGAAGAGAAATCCTCGAGGAAGCGATTAATAGAAGGGCGCAAGTCCCCTACTCTAAAGGTCATGCATTTCTCGAAAGTTGTTGTGTTGACATTGTAGATCTTCAAAAAGTCATACATGCCATGCACCCCCTATCGTAATCCACTCCATATCTGCGAGGGTAGGGCATGTAGGCAGGATCATTCCGTTCTTCCTATAGCGCGCCGCAGAAGGCCATCCATGCATCAAAATTGGTGTCCCAAATCCTCCTCCGCCACTTTAGTTGCGCCTCTTGGACGATTTTGGGAACCTGATAGACCTTGTCTTGTCAGTAGTCTGTGGGTTTGGGCACTGAGTTGTTCTTTCACGCTCCGAATTTCTTTCTGATGCCCAAAGGCTTGCCGTGTTATCTCTAGTCGTAGAGCTGCGGCAACCTCTCTTTTGGCCTCTAGCTCCACAACAGCGGCCTTCTTCTCTTCCTTGGCCCTTTCTAGTTGGGCTAGGAGTTCAACCACACAGGCGCCATAGTCTGTAGCCGTGGGCATCGTTGGCTTCTAGCTTTTGTCGCTTTGGGTCTTGCCTGGACTCGACGTCTGCCGCGTAGGAAACCTTTTGGCTCCTGCCCCTGGCACCATTTCTTATACTTTTGTGACCAGGAATTGCATCATGGACATGAGCTGAGTGGTGTCCATGGCAGACACTAGCTCTTGCGTGGTGGAGGTGGTGGTGGTGGTTTGAGGCATGAGAGTTGAAGGGAGGGGGTGCAATGGGGCCTTGCCCTTTCCCCCGCGACAATTGGGTCTGCTTCAATGCTGTCGCTTGGTTCGCCTTCGTGCTATGGGCTCAAGGTGGCCATTCCTTTGGAACCATAGGGCTCCTCTACAGACCTGTGCATGGCCTCCATCATGTCTTCATCTTCCTTTCTTTTTAGCTATTTTGCCTCTCTCTCGGCTCTTCTCTTTCTCTCATCTTTGGCCCTCTTGGACTCTTTTTGGGCCTTCCTCAACTCAACCCATTCCTTCGTTGTCATCTCCTTTTGCAGCTTTGATGGGGTTCCCTTTGTCTGTGCCTTCGGCTCTCCTTGGCCGGGACTGCGTCTCTTGCTCTTCCTTATCACTTATAGTCCTTTCGCTCAACTGCACCTGTTCATGGTGAGGCAGTTGCAGTTAGGAGTTTCCCCTATTCCCTCTCCACCTTCCTCTGTGTCCTTCAAGGCCTCCTGGTGGACGTTGGCCATTAGGATTCCACAGAACCTGATGGTGGATGCTTTGGAGGAGGACTTCTTTCGAGCTGATCTTGTTGTGGAGGTCAGGGATTCTCCTCCTACCACCGTTCTACTAGTGGTCAAAGCTTTCACTGAGCTTTCCATAGTTTTGCGCACGAAGGCGTTCCAATATATTTCATTTGGGGATCCTGCTGCGATGCTCTCCAACAACGGCACCTTGATTCTGTTCATAAGGGCATTGTACCTTTGATTGGAAAAGAGAGTATGGACCATCTTTGCATACAGCTTGATCTCAGGATTTGGAATATCTACTAAACTTATCCCATCCACTGTGCATATGGCAGCCTTGTTCATCCCTAGCATGCCATACATGTCCCTCTTTGGGCGTCACTCGGTTCTGCTAGTTAAGCCTAGGGCCTTCTCCACCACCTCAAGGCTCAATTCCACCTCTACTTGGTGGGCTTCTTCCCCTTTCTTGATTGTCACCCTACCACAGTTCCTTTCGGCATTGAAGCCCCTCAGAAACTATGTGCATTTTTTGTATTGACTGCTTGCCCAACCTTTTCTATGTACTTTAGTAGGCTGCACTGGTCCACTAGTCATTTTATGGGTGGCTCTTCCATGATGACGCCCTCTAGGTTCACGGCGTGCTTGAATGTGAACTGGCCATAGCCCCTCGTTTCTATTGTCAAGCCATACTTAGCTTGCTCTTCCTCCGTGAATAGAAGCTTGTTGCCTTTATCTTGCCCTGCTATTTTAGGTTCCTATCATATATCATGGTTCACCATTACTATTCCTATGACATTTTTTTGCTGGAAAATAAACATGAATTGATCATGCTTTTACGGCAAGAAGAACATGCTTTAAGCAACAAAAAGAATTTCCCCTTGAGCAGTTCTATTCATTTTTAAGATCTTATGACACTTTTCCTTGATTTCACATTTCTTCACCTTTACCCGCTCCCCCCTTAGGAATGAGAAGAATCATTCCTAGGATTGGACATGGGAGAGGCAATACATTTGAGCACCGTAGGGTGCTATTTACTTGGGAATAAACCAATTATAGAAAATAGGGTTGTAATCCAATTGGGCATGACAATCGAGATTACGAGGGCTAATGCATACTTGGGTAATGTAAGTCATGACATCGGTTAGAAAGTCACTCGAGTTGATGCGGCTAGCCACATGTAGCTCTTCTTCTGTAAGGATATGATCAATGTAAGGATGGGGCAAGACCTGGTCGTCTAGGTGTTTGGATCGAGTGGTGGCCAAGACCCTAAATGAGGTTAGTGCTATGTAAATCAGGTCATACTCAATTGTCTTGATGGCACGTCGTTGCTCAGCATTAGTCATCATTTGGCAACCCTGTTTCTCCCATTGGAGATGTAGGTTACCCGATTTTTGTAGGAATGAGGAGTTAGAGTCAACAAGGCAAGTAAGCTCCTCAATCTCAATGGTTGATGCAGGCCTTTCGAGCTTGCGGTAGGATGTTATTAATCGTCTGATTAATGCATCCTCTTTTGAGATTTCACCATTATCGATCAACTCCTTTGAGACTTTGGGGGATGTTACGGTTATAAACTTGTATTCTTCCCAAGTGTAGGAACCTCGGTAGCAAGGGGTTCATCAAGCAAGCCAAGGTCAAGTCTTTCGTAGTTCCTAGCAAATGTGGAGAAGGTGGTATCCAAGAGCTTGATGCAAGTTACCAAGTCATCTCTCGTATTCTTAGTAAGGTCCTTAGCGATTGATAGAAATGAACGTCGCTTGTAGGAAGGCCTAAGGCCAGCTGGTGGTTGAGGTGAAAGGGAGCTAGACACTAATGGTTCAATGGGGGAATGATGTGACAGTGGTATGTCTATAGGTAGTTCCTTAGCTTGGTCGATGGGATCACTGCTGCTTTGGGGTATTGAGGGTGGCGTCAGGGGCATGGATGGTACTTTTCCCATCTCATGTGCAGCCACTGGGGTGCCAATCTCTCCAGTCTTAGATGATTTTGGGGTGTCATGCGTCTATGTGGTTTGATAGGTTGATTGGGGTTTGTTGACCACCCACAGCCATGGTGGGTTCTGTAGTCTTGGCCGCTTAGGTTTTTTGGGTGTTCACTGCATTAATAGGAGCGTGGCTTCCTGGAGATGGGGGGCACGTGATGGGCGTGAATGGACCGTGCTTCTAGCATGTTTCTTCTTGAGCACCCATATACATGTGTTGCCTTCATAGTATCCTTGAGCTTGCAACAAATTTTTGGGGATCTAACGAGGTGTGACTCTGTGCTGCGATAGCGTCGAATCGGTTGTTTAGGGTTTGAATGATGGTTGTGAGCCATGCGGGGCTGTGTTTATTGGCCACCACGGGTAGGTCGTTTCTGGTGCTTTGGCACCCATTTAAGTGCATGATTTGGGACTTTGGGGATGGCCTTAGGTGGCGGTGGTTGTAGTCTAGGTGGGTTGCGGTGGCTCATGACCCTCCTCCCTAGGCTTGGTCTTAGGTAGTTCTATCGGTGGCATGGCGGGCTTGGGTGGAGCCTCGTTGCCCTTGCTAAAAGCTGTCACAATTTGAATGTTGCCAATGGCCATGTGAATACGCTACAGATCATAATCTACGGTGCATTGCACCTCTTTCTTAGAGGTGCGTCCTAATAACGATTCTTGACATGCATCCTTTGTGTCAGGCAATACATAGAAGATGGCAGATAGGCTCTTAGACTCGATAGAGACTGTGATCTTGCATTTCCCTAGGAGTGTATATGACCTTCCCCCAAATGGGCTATGTTTAGAGTTGGTGGGCTGTAACTGTGGCTAACCAATGAGGGTCCAATGCATGTGATTTAGAATGTTACAGTCAGCTCCCTCGTCAATCAAGACATCAAAAGTATGCATGCACCGAGTAGTATCCGTGATGCATAGGTATGCTAGTGCTACTACCTCTTCATCCTCATCCTCTAGTTCGGTGATGGTGGCTACACAAACATTGACAGGGGCTTCTAGCATGGGGGGCTCATGTAGTGGGTGTGCAGGAAGTTAGTACTTCTTTATGCGACTGCCGTTAAAGAAGCCTATGCCTTCACCTTCAAGGGTTTCAAGTTCCACATTGCCCCTCCTACTAATGATGCGCACTCGGAAAGGTCCCAACCCTCAAAATTTCATTTTCTACTTGTGACCCTTTACCGAGTAGAGGAAAACAAGGTCTCTTTGCTCAAAGTCATGTTGTTTGACATGCTTGTTGAATCACATCTTTCACCATGCTTGCTCACAAATTAGGGTGTGGGTAGCTAGGAGCCGAGTCTCAGTGAGTTGTTCCAATTCCATGAGGCGGTTGGTCCAAGCTTCCCTCCCCTCCCATCTCTCATGCAATGCTATCCTCATGCTAAGGACAAGGAATTTTAATGGAAAAATTGCCTCATTGATGGGACTTGAAATGGGCCGGCACTGGCTATGGCACTAGCTGGACCTCATGCTCATAACAGACGAACACACCCTCACGGCTTCGCGGACCAGGAGCATCAATTTACTGCTAAAGGACAAATTGCCCTAAAGCCTAATCTATGCGTTTATAGTTTTGTAGTTTTGTAGTCCAACGTTTCCCTTTCTATAGACTCCACAGAGGGAGAACCCATACACCTTGGCAATAAAGGCCACGATAATCACACACATGGGAGGAAACCTCTCGGTACAAACACCGCGGCCCCACTACAGCTGTCCTACATCGTAGGGATTGGCCCCTTGATGCACTGCTCAACATATAAAACAAATGAACAATATCCACTCTTCATTTCAAAAGTAATCCAGGAGATATACCATGTTTCCTCACTTAATAATTCCACAAGAAATGAACGTCTATCCTACGGCTTAGGATGCCTTTCCACACTCAACGTAGTCATTGTCATTGAAAACAGGTGCTATGCATCCAGGTTTTATATTCCGATACCATAGTTTCATGCACATGCAAAGGTGAATGATCCTAAAGTGCTCAAACGTCATTTTCAAATCAGCAACGTGCTTGTGCACAACCAAGCTTTAATGCTTATTCTCTAACGCGTTGCGGCGATGAAAGGATAGCACCGAGACAATACTCATGCTACTATCCTCTTAATTAAAATAGCACGGACTCTAAGACATGAAATGCATCAGAAAATCAACAACAATTAGCATGCAAATCACACCATTCAAACATCCCAACCCCCTACGTTTAGGTATTGCTTTCGTTGCATAGGTGTAGAGGTTCATTTTAGCATGTTTTGATGTAGAAAAAGCGATAAATCACAAACTTTAACAAAGAGATAGGGCAAACTGAGGCCAAACCTCATGCTTTGCCACTACCACACATCCACAAACAATCATTATATTTTTCCTTATTTTTCCAAGACGTATTTCTATTTTTTTCCTTATTTTTTCTATTTTCTTGAATTATTTGGCAATAAAATATACTGTTTTCTGGTTTTTCTTATTCCAATCACTTCAGCATACTAACATTTAATTTATCTTTCATATTCCCCCCATGGGAACACTTTTCCCCCACCCGAAACGGAAAAACTACAATTTTACCACTTAAAAACTGCATTTCGAGTTTACGGGAATTAAATGAAGCATGTAAATCATTGCAAAACCAAGATTTTCTGATCAATAGCAATTAATCATAATGCAAACAGCCCACAAACAAATTTTCATCCAATAAGAACATAACTATCATCATAAACTATAAAAAATCCTTCATTTTCTTCATAAAAATGGTCATACCGTGTTTTTACGTAACCCGAGATGCCTTGAATGAATGCATAACCAGCAGATTGAGCCTCCATTGCTCTCAATCCAATGCTGTACTTCAATCTTCAGCATCTCCATCAATCTTCATCACCACTTTCTTCATTCTCCTTCCCCGGTTCCTTCATCAAGGTGGCACACATGAACATCCCATAGAGAAGAGAGAGAGGGAGGAGAGAGAAAGACTATAATCTGTTCTTCCCATCCAGGCAGCCATTGCTCACACGAAGGGTGGCGATAGAACCAGCCCATAGGGAGAAGATGCCCCCCAATGTCTGTTACATGACTTCTTCATAGCCCCACATCATGATGAGAGAGGAGGAGGGCGCATTTTTCACTGTGTGCTGTCGCCATATCTCTTCTTCTCTCTCCACGATTTGCATGAAAAATTTAGGGGGGGGGTCCAAGGCTCCAAAGGGCACCCCTTTTGGTCCTCTCAAATGCCCACCTTTTCATATCTTGCCAATTTGTAGCCACTTCCTCGTCCTGGCTTCGATTCGAGCTCTGAAAAATCCTGGGCGTCCGGCTTAACATCCCGCACTGACTGGCAGCTCCTGACATCCCGCACGACAGTCGAAGAAATTATCAAAAATCCACAAGTATCGCTCGGGTGCCTTTTAAAAGCCGTCTTTCACTTGGTGCTTAAAATCGTCCTAGCTGGAACCGCCGCCTTCGATGTTAAATATTTTTCCCCTAAATTCTGAATTTTTTGGCAAATTTAGGTACATCCCGGGCTCAAAACTCCGCTCTCATTGGCGACCACGGGATAGGGCAACTCAGCCCATCGAATCCCAGAACAGATCTGCACAAAACAACCAAAGGAAGCACCAAGCTGATACAAAATAGATACATACTAAAACACAGCATAATGCTCACCCCACCCCCTGACAAAACCAAGGCATGACATCCACAAGGAGTAAGCCTAGCATAATCTGATAGAAGGTCTGAAGCTAGTCACTAACCGACTGCTCTAACACGGCCAAACTAAAAAGAACTATCAAAGAAGTCGCCCTAAGTGGTGGTCTGAACTACCTACCTAACTAACGACAACACAACCAGGAGCTCCTACTAGGCGAGGACTCCTATAGCCTGATCAAAAAGTCTTTACTTTTAGCACATTTCTTCTTTTAGGTTTTTTATTCTTCCATACTCGGGCATGTAAAAAAGAGGGAGTTGAGCGTAGTGACCCAAGGAGAACAGGGCATCGGCCTCAGGTCCTGTCTCAGTACCCAAGAACCTACCAAGCCCTCGTGAGGCGACACTTAATCCTTTTCTGACGCTCACTTTTATTTTCGCTCCAACCTTCCTTACTTTCTTCTTTTCCAGCAAGACACCAACCCTAGGAAGACAAGGCATCAGCCCCGGGTCTGACTCATCCCCAGGAACCTACCAGGCCTTCGCAAGGGATGAGCAACTGCTTATAAATTTTCCTTTCTTTGCTATTTTTATAGGGGTAGAACCCCTTTTTACACACCTTTGTATATATTTATTTTCTTTAGGATATTCAGGGTTTTTTCCTCTATATCATTATCATTTTCCTTCCTCTGGCAGGCTTCTCTAACTGCCTCACAACTACCAAGAACTCCTAGAACGGCTACCTAGCAGGCTAGCAGAATAGGGTCACTAGAACTGCATTCTAAAACAGGTCTTTCGATGCCTGGCAATGTCTTTACAGGAGGCAACGACTACTCAGACCTCCCTCAGACATTCCTAACCTAAACCTGGGACTTCATGCCTTGGACGCCGGTCCCCAACAAGAAAAGAAAATCCCCTACAAGTACACAGACACATATAGCATAAAAATAGGGTACTCGAAAAGGAGAAATATCATCTGGATAGGGCCACAAGAAGCTGCCACGCGACAAAGGCTCCTTCCAAGCTCTTCTTCGAACCTGTCTAGCACAGAACTAAAACAAGAAACCATTAACCACACATGTACTAAACAGACAATTGGCCCTCTTGGCCTAATGAAATAAATCACTTCACTACAAAAACTGATCGGCCCTCTTGGCCTAATGAAATAAAACAACATAGCACCTACACATCCCTCCCCGAAATAGTACAGATATACAATAATATGCTCCTTTCTAAGGAGAAAAAATAGGGCTCACAACCCTAAGCTAAATGCATAAGGTTATGACCCATCCCTCTTGCATATACAGCAAGAGGCGTACGCATAACATGTTGTTGAATCAGCCTATGGGTCCAGGATAACAATGGTAGATTGGTCTTGGCTACTCTTTGCATCACCCATATCAACCATCGCCTGCCATATAGTGCATGCTCTGATAACATTCCCCACAAGCGACCAGGTCCTGTTTCATTATCGATAACAATATCCAAACTAGGACCACAGTTGAAGAAAAGGTCTTCTTCATAAGCAAGATTTATCAGTGAATCCGTAAACTGATTCCAGTAATGTGGAATCAGCTGAAGAGACACTCTCTCAAACTCCTTAAGTAGGGTCATAACAGTTCGATGATACATACAAAGGATGGGATTCCGCACTGTGTATGTCCCATCTAGCTAATTCAGGATCAACTGGGAATCCCCTTTTACTAACAACCGACGAATACCACCTTGCTTGGCAATATGCAGTCCCATAATCAAGGCTTTATACTCTGCCATATTGTTAGTGAACCCTGCCCCAAGATAAGCAGCTAACTTCATCGTAACTCTATGTCGGGGATCTCGGATTACTACTCCAACACTCCCTTTTTTATTAGGGCCCCTGGATGCTCCGTCAAAATATAATGTGTACGTCCACAATGGGTTTACACAGCCTGCCATCACGAACTCCTCTATTCGTAATTATGATAGTCAAAATTCAACATGTTTAGAGGATGAACTGACAGCTCCATCCCACCTTCTTCATTAAACTCAACAGGGATACTTGTCAACAGTCATAAGCAGTGATGGCAGAAGACTTTGATCTCCCACACAAAGGTTTCGTCCTCTTGCTCAATCACTTTGTATCCTTTGCTCCACCAAATAAGTTTCCCCTGATGGTATCTCTGCTCCAGATATGGGTGCTCCAAATAAGGAATTAACCGCCCCATCAACCGGCTTTAAGCTCTTTTGCAGGTCTCAAATCAGCCCCAGCATGGACTTGCAATGCATTTCTCTGTGTTAGCATACTTAGAAATAATAAGGTTTAATCTTATTAAGATTAACCTTATTTTTAAATTCTACTCCCTGCAGATAAGCTAGTAGAGCCGTAGACCTATTTTTCCCTATCCTGACAATCTTGTAGGGTCTATCCCATCTAGGTTCTAGCTTCCCTGGAAACAACTCCCTACGCGTATCATAGTACAGAACTAATTGCCCTTTTTTAAAGGTATACTTCTTTGCTTTAAGGTCGTGCAACTGCTTCATTCGACGTTTAGCTACCTCCTGGTGTAATAAGCTATGCAATTTCAGCTCATCCAGGTGGGCTATGGTCGTGAAATGTTCAAAGAGTGAATCCTCATCTCCCAAAGAGTGGTTAATTGCAAACCGTATGGTTGTCAACTCGATTTCGAGGGGTAACACACACTCTTCCCCATAAACCAATTTATATGGAGTACGGCCGGTAGCTCGCTTGAACATTGTATTGTACGCCCACAACTTCCTGTCCTAGTCTTGTTTCTTCTCAGAGACTATTTTAGACAAGATACCCACAAGCTGCTTATTAGTACTTTCGACTTGCCTGCTTGCTTGCGGATTATAGGGGGTCGTTTTATTGTGCTTGATTTGCCAAGCTTCAGTCAAGCTTTTAATCACTTTATTCAAAAAGTGGGTTCCACGGTCCGACACTAGTTCCTTTGATGGACCGAAACGGCAGATAATCTGCTCTAAAAGAAAACTTGCAATCTCTTTTGCATTGTCCTGCCTCATCGCCCGCGCTCCTGATCATTTTGTAAAATAATCAGTTGCTATTATAATGTACCTCTTCTGAGTAGTAGACGACGGGGTAATAGGACCCACAAAGTCAATGCCCCACTTCTCAAACAGGTATCACATCTCTTAACATACTCAAAGGAATCTTGGAAGATGGACGGCCATCAATATCCAGCTCTTAAAGCTTTTTATGCCGTCAACCGTCCAGCGAAGTGCCCTTCACATGCAGAGTCATGGCACTCCAAGATGAAAGGAACCTCGTCAGGCATCACACATCGGCGGTAGATATCATCAACACCCTGCCGATATAGTGTTCCTGCAATCAAGGAAAACTTCAAAGCCTATTGTCTGATTTTTCTCTTTTCTGATTTTGATAAACCAGCTCCAATTTCTCCCGTTGATAGATAATGCGTAATAGCAGCATACCAAGATGGGATAGAAGCTGTAGCAATTTTAAACATTTCTTCAATATCACTTCCTTCAGCCAAAGTCTCTTTCGGCTCCCCGAAATCCACAAGGCATTCCACAATACCTTGCAACCTCGGTGGCTTACTCTTAATCTCATAATCGAACTCCTGCAAAGTGATTAACCACTTTGCCAGACGATCAAGTGGTTGTAGCTTGTTCATAAGCAATCTAAGCCCTTCTGCCTTCGTATAGAAAACTACCCTCTCATAGAGGATGTAGTGCCTGAATTTTTTAGTCGCAAAGACCATTGCAAGGCACAACTTCTCCATGTAGGTGTAGTTAATTTCTGAAATGCCCAATTTTCGACTAGCAAAAGCTATCGGATGGTACCACTTTTCCTCCCAGATTTGGGCTAAACAACAGCTGATACTATGTATGGTGGCTGCTGAAAATATGTAAAATACCTCACCTCTTTTAGGTGCTTTTAAAACTGGTGCTTTTACTAGCTCCTGTTTCACATCCTCGAAAGCTACCTTACAAGGGTCGCTCCATACAAATAGACAGCTAAAGGATAATAAGTTCGTTAATGGCAACGTCCTTTCTGCCAAGGCATTTATAAACCTCCGATAGTACCCTATCGATGACAGAAAGCTATGTACCTCTTTCGGAGTGCGTGGTGGACTCATAGCGACCATAACCTTGATCTTTTCAGGCTCAGTTGCGATTCCTACTGAACTGACCACATGGCCTAGAAATAGCCCATAAGGGACTCCAAAGACACACTTACGTGGGTTAAGAGCGATACAAAATTGTTTGCAGTGCTCAAATCACTTTCTTAAAATAATCAACATCCTTTCCCTTACAGTGGCTATCCCCAGGTCATCAATAAACACTTTCAACTCATCTGGGGAGATGTCACCAAAGGTCTTGTCTGCTGTTCGTTGCCATGACCCAGGTGCATTGCACAAACCAAAGGCTATCACATGGTATGCAAAAGTACCAAAGACAGTAACGAAAGTTGTTTTCAACTTGTCCTCTTTTGCAATTGCCATCTGGTTATATCCTGCAAAGCAATCCATAAACGAATATATTTCCCTACCCGCTAATTGATCCAAAATCTGGTCAATAAATGACAACGGGTAGTAATCCTTAACCGTCTGCTTATTCAGTTCTCTAAATAATCTACACATAGTCAAATCTTGCTATTTTTCTTCTTCCTGATAATAACGGGTGAACACCATTTTATGTGTTGTACAGGGAAGATTAAACTAGCTTTTCGTAACTTCTGTAACTCCTCAAACAGCGCGTCCCTCAATTCAAAAGGCATATGTCTCACTTTCTGACGCATAGGACGACTGCCTTCTTTTACAGGCATAGTATGAACAGCTAGGCTGGGAGGAATGCCTCTCAGCTCATCATAACTCCAAGCAAAAATATCGCGGAATTCCTGAATCAAGGACACATAGTCCTCCCTTTCTACTGAACTGAGCATGGAACCTAATTTAATTGGCCGCGAATCATTCGACGTACCAAGGTCCAACTCAATCACATCCGCATCTCTTATCCTATCTTGAGGCTCTATCGCCTCATTTAGAGTTATCTGATAAATATCCTCTGTAGTGGACCCCTCTTTAGATTCATCACTAGATGATGTCTCACTACCAGATGGATCCTCTGCTGTCTCTAATTCAGTAGAGGATAAAGGAGCTCTCTCACTCTGAGGAGACTCAGGGTAAGCATTGACTATTACTCGATTAGCACCTCTACCTAGAACCACTCGACCAGCGGGTATATCAACTTGACAGTCTGTTCGTAAGATCCAAGTCCTACTTAGCAAAACTTGATAGCTAGGACGTCCTCAAATCTTATCACCCTAAAGTCCAAGAAGCATTCGATACTTGCAACTGTAACATGGACTTTAGTAACGCAACCTTCTGGTTGTCTTAGACTATCATTAGCCATTCTAAGAAAGGTGGAGCTGTCTTTCTGGATGCCTAGACCCAACCTCTCCATCAACTCTGAACTCATGATATTGACGGAGGACCCAGTGTCTACGATGGCATGCTCTACTAATATTCCATCCACGTATGCTGGAACCCTAGGGCAATTCTTTTCAGCATGATCAAACCAATCTTCCCCTACTCGTGCTATGCCCAAAGGTTCTACAATATACCCAATACGCAGGATCTTCTTGAATTCCTTGCGTACTCCTAGGGATAATTTAATTAACTGTAAGAGGTTTACATCTGGTTTAACTTTGCAAAGAGAACTTGCTAAATCAAAATCATGATAGGTAGCCAAAGCTCTCTTTTCTCGCCAAACCATTCTTTTTTTTGGTCTCGGGACCGGCTTTGGTGCTTCTTTTTTAGCTCTTGCCTTCTTTCTTGGCACTTCCTCATCCTTCTTAGGATCGACTTTTTTGTCAACAGGCCTTAGAGGTCCACCTTCCACGCTAGGATTCAGGACTTGAGTCCCCTTATCCCCTTGCTTAGGGTTTCCCTCGACTGGTTTTGCATTATCTCTATCACCCTATTTAGCCTTTTGGCCTCTTGTCATGGCTCTTAGGCTAGAGGTTTTAGCGTCATTGACACATACTGCCTCGATAAGGCTGACTCCATTGCCTTGTGGCAACTCTTCTATAGTGGTATTTCCCCTTTGCAGTATTTGTCTTGGTCCATCATTTTGCTGCAGGTTATTACCTTGTGCTCTATGATTAACTGGACCTGGCTGTTTACTGCCTTGTTGGAGGGAACTAATCTTATTCCAACAGGTAGCGGCTAAGTGGCCTGACTTCCCACAAATATCACATTTAACATTTGGACAGTTTCTAGGGAAATGTTGTCCGCCACACCACTTACAGCTGAATCTTGAGGGACATCCTCTTCAGGGCGTCGACTCCCTATCAGATTCTGCTGCTTCTTTAGGAAATTGACGTCAACAGCTATTTGCCGATATTGTTTAGAAATCATGTCAGTGTAATGCTTCATCATATCCTTAACTTCGCCAAGGACATTAGAGGCGCTCGACTCATAACCTTGATCGTCTATCCGTTGTTCCATGGGCCTAACAATTTGATTGGGCATTGATTGTTGACTCATAGGAACAACATTAGGGTTCGAAGCTTGGCCTCCAACATTTGGTGGAGCCAATTGACTAGCCATCGGCATAGTCACACGGGGGGGAGCTGGCAGCAAAGGTACATTTTGAACCATGCTTCCTCTCCCATTAGGGTTATTCATAGGCATCCCTTGACTTCCATTTGTCAATGGTAAATTTCCTCCAGGTATTAAACCCGCATTAAGATTTATTTGAGAGAAGTAGGCCGTTTGTAATCGTGCTTCTACTCCTTCTGCCGGCGCGATGGCGGTGTCTATATCAGCCAAAGCCACACTGCTCAATTGTACCTGAATATTGAAATCCAATCCATGCAAGAAGTATTGCAATTGGGCAACCGGCGGAATGGGAATGTAAGTTTGTAACTTACGAAACACTTCCTTAAGCTTCTTGGCATAGGCTTTCACATTCTCATGGGGGTCTTGGCGTGTTACATTCAAAACACACAACCAGTATTGGCCACCTCTTTCAGGGGCATATTCTCCTCGGAAAGCTGCGTAAAATTGGTCAATTGTGGTTATGGTACCACACATCCACAAACAATCATTATATTTTTCCTTATTTTTCCAAGACGTATTTCTATTTTTTCCCTTATTTTTTCCATTTTCTTGATTTATTTGGCAATAAAATATACTATTTTCTGGTTTTTCTTATTCCAATCACTTCAACATACTAATATTCAATTGATCTTCCATATTCCCCCCATGGGAACACTTTTTCCCCACCCGAAACGGAAAAACTACCATTTTACCGCTTAAAAACAGCATTTCGGGTTTACGGGAATTAAATGAAGCATGTAAATCATTGCAAAACCAAGATTTTCTGATCAACAACAATTAATCATAATGCAAACAGCCCACAAACAAATTTTCATCCAATAAGAACATAACTATCATCATAAACTATAAAAAATACTTCATTTTCTTCATAAAAATGGTCATACCGTGTTTTTACGTAACCCGAGATGCCTTGAATGAATGCATAACCAGTAGATGGAGCCTCCATTGCTCTCAATCCAATGCTGTACTTCAATCTTCAGCATCTCCATCAATCTTCATCACCACTTTCTTCATTCTCCTTCCCCGGTTCCTTCATCAAGGTGGCACACATGAACATCCCATAGAGAAGAGAGAGAGGGAGGAGAGAGAAAGACTATAATATGTTCTTCCCATCCAGGTAGCCATTGCTCGCGCGAAGGGCGGCGATAGAACCAGCCCATAGGGAGAAGATGCCCCCCAATGTCTGTTACATGACTTCTTCATAGCCCCACATCATGATGAGAGAGGAGGAGGGCGCATTTTTCACTGCGTGCTGTCGCCATATCTCTTCTTCTCTCTCCACGATTTGCATGAAAAATTTAGGGGGGGGGGGGGTCCAAGGCTCCAAAGGGCACCCCTTTTGGTCCTCTCAAATGCCCACCTTTTCATATCTTGCCAATTTGTAGCCACTTCCTCGTCCTGGCTTCGATTCGAGCTCTGAAAAATCCTGGGCGTCCGGCTTAACATCCCGCACTGACTGACAGCTCCTGACATCCCGCACGACAGTCGAAAAAATTATCAAAAATCCACAAGTGTTCGCTCGGGCGCCTTTTAAAAGCCATCTTTCACTTGGTGCTTAAAATTGTCCTAGCTGGAACCGCCGCCTTTGATGTTAAATATTTTTCCCCTAAATTCCGGATTTTTTGGAAAATTTTAGGCACATCCCGGGCTCAAAACTCCGCTCTCACTCATTTCCATAAGTCATTCTAAAGGGTGTATGTCCCCCTACAGCCGTTTTATAAGCCATCCGATAAGCCCATAATGCTGCCATAAGTTTGTTGTCCCAGTCACTTTGCAAGGTAGAAACCATCTTCGTAAGGACGGTGACTAAGATCTTGTTTGTGTATTCTGCTTGGCCATTAGCTTGAGGGTAGTAGGGTGAGGATTTCCTATGGATGACTAAGAAGGTTGAGAGCAGGTGGTCAATCACCTCGTTGATGAAGTGCATGCCTTGGTCGCTTACGAGTTCAATAGGGCAACCAAATCGTGAGATGACTTGCTCCCATAAGAACTTCACCGTGGTCCTTGCGTCATTCTTCCTGGTGGCTCGTGCCTCGGCCCATTTCGTAAGATAGTCAGTTGTTGCTACTATGATGTATCTAGCATGTGAATACTGCGTTGCGGGGCTGATAGGTCCGATGAAGTCGACTCCCCATTTCTCAAAGAATTGCCATGCAATGATAGGGGTTAACTCCATCTTATCCTTTCGGGCAGGGACTTTAGTCCTTTGGCACTCGTCGCAATGTTTTATGAACTTAACAGCATCACGGGATAGGGTGGGCCACTAGAACTGAGACTGTAGCACCTTGCGGGCTGTCATATCCCCGCGGAAGTGCCCTCTCGCAATCCCTCCATGTGCTTTGCTCAATATGTCATGCATTTCGTGCTCACACACACATTGCTGTAGCAACCCATCTTGCCCTAGCCTATAGAGTTGACTGACCATCAACTAGTAAGGTTGAATTCTCAGAACAAGTCGCTGAAGCCTAGCCTTCTCGATAGGTCTATTGGGCAAACCATGCTCTACCTTCTCGATATTAGATTGACCTATCGAGAAGGTGCTTTGCTCAATAAAGGTGAGCGTCTGGCAAATCGTCAGCTATGCCCTACCCACCAGCAACTTCTCCTGTAGGTATCTGGGACATGTGATCAGCCATGTAGTGTTGCTTGCCCTTGCATACGACCACAGAGAAATTAAATTCTAGAAGAAGGAGTAGCCATCTAGCAATGCATCCATTAGCGCATGGCTTACTTACAAGATAGAGTAATGCTGGATGGTCTACAAAGAAGGTAAAAAGTGTGGCCAGGAGGTAGTGTCGGAACTTCTTTAAAGCAAATACCATGGCCAACCCTTCCCTTTCTATGGTGGAGTAGTTCATCTTCGTGTCGATGAGCTATTTGTTGGCAAAACTCACGGGGTATTCCAAATTATGCTCCCCTGGCTAGCATAGGATAGCTCCAATAGCATAGTTAGATGCATCTATATGCACATGGAAGGTGATGTCCCAGTTTGGGGTGCGTAAGATGGGTGCAATTGTAAGAGCCTTGTTCAACTCCTCACATGCTCGTTGGCACTCATCAGTCCACTCGAATACGATCAGTAACTTATACAATGATCTTGCAATCAATGTGTAATTCAACACAAAGCACCAATAGTATCCTGTGTGACCCAAGAAGCACTGAACTCCCTTATAGTATTTTGGTGGCGGTAGGTCGACAATGACCTTGACCTTTGAAGAGTCAGTGGCTATGCCATTCTTGGACACCACGTGCCCTAAGATGCATCCATGCTTGACCCAGAACTGGCATTTCAAGGGGTTCAATGATAGGTTGTAAAGTCTGTAATGTTCAAAGACTACTCGCAGCTTCTCCAAGTGTTCTGCCCAACTAGAATGGACATATAGGTCATCTACAAACACCTTTGGCTCTCTTTTAAGCATATATTTGAAGGTGGTGCACATTAGCCGTTGAAAGGTTGCAGGTGCATTCATCAACCCAAAGGGCATTATAATGTAAGCGAAAACACCCCATTCAGTAGCAAACGTGGTATTGTGCCTATCATTGGGGTGTACTTGCACCGGTTGTATCCTGAGAAGCTGTCCAAAAAAGTTGTAGGCCTATTTTTCTGCTACCCTTTCAAGCATGTGCTCTATGTATGGTAATGGATAATGATTCCTTTTTGTCGCGGCGTTAACCTTCTTATAATTCACGCACACCCGTATCTTCCCATTCTTCTTCATGACTATCACAATTAGTGATACCCAATCTATATGCTCTATGTCATAGATGAATCCTGTCCTCATTAACTTATTGATTTCTTTCCTGACGGCTTGGGCATGTTTTGGATTCATAGGGTATGGTTGTGGTTTCACTGGCACTGCATTAGGGGCCGTTGGTATGTTATGCATCACCACTCTAGGATCCACACCTTTGAGTTCATCTAAGGACCAAGCGAACACATCCACATACTCCTGCAAGAGCATAACGAGACTGGCCTCTTCCTCCTCGGTCAGGGCATCAGCTATAAACACCAGTTGAGGCTTCTCGCCTTCCTCTGCCAAGTTGGCTTCCTTGACCTTGGTGGGTCCCTCGATCGCCACACTTGTTTGTCCTTGTCTCTTTGCTCCCAATAGGACCACTACTCTATCGCCCTTCTTAAACTTCATAAAGCGTCTTGGTAGGTCTTGTGGTTTCTTCTATTATTCCACCTCCTCCTTTGCATGTTCTCTCCCTTTTTCCTTCAAATCATCGGTGCCTTATGTGGATTGGAAAGTCCCCCTTGGTACGTTTGGTCCTAGGGGGTTGGGGTATCTCTGGGTCGCTCTTTGTACTCACCTTTGATTC
Organism: Lygodium microphyllum; assembly: GCF_053477565.2. Taxonomy (NCBI): domain Eukaryota; kingdom Viridiplantae; phylum Streptophyta; class Polypodiopsida; order Schizaeales; family Lygodiaceae; genus Lygodium; species Lygodium microphyllum. The sequence goes on from NC_141148.1 coordinate 143,628,935, forward strand.
AGAATTAAACTCACAATCCTTGCTAGAGGAAGAAGCTTCCCCTAGTAGTTGGACCTCGGTGGGTGTGCCTGTCCTAAGCAAGGATGTTGTCAGTGATTGGGCTATTCCTGCTTGTTCATAATCGATCGCTCCCACATGCTCCAGCCAGGAGCGATCGCATTCCATCCGCATGACTCCCCCCTCAATCATGTGAGTATTCCCTTTTTGGGGCTTGGGGTTGATTTTAAATGTCACACATAAACGTGATAGGACCTAATTAAATAACTAAAGAAAGCCTATTTGAGGGAAGCGGGTGGGCGGAACCCCTGACAGGTCTGTCCTATGGCAGGGTGGTCTTAGAGAACTGGGAGGCTTCTCACAAGGTTTTACCATCGTCTCCAACCCTTAGGGTTTGTTAGGTTAAAACCTTGATTCATACCATTTTAGGAAACTGGAATGGAACTATGCCCTATGGGTAGAGAGGTTGAGCGGTGCATCCCTCTCGTTTCCCATTCTCTTCAAACCAAGTGTGGCATGGATCTACTTCGGATTGGGTATCTCTATGTAAAGTAGGATATCCAGAACTCTACGCTAGAATGTTGTTAGGAGACCTTGACCACTAGGGACCCAGATTTCATGTCGATCATAGTGGGTTTGGCTGCAAATGTTCCATTGTGAGGCAGAATCGAGAAACCCTAGGCGACAAACCCCGTAACATTCCATGGGAGTGTTGGGCGGCATCACTTAGCCGATAAGTGGGCATGTTACAGTTAGTATCAGAGCGAAACTTCGTAATGATATGTGATTGATTAATGTATGGTTGGTAGACATATCCGAAAAAGAATAATCTAAGTGGTGTGACTTGATTGTTAGGCACCTTCTACACCCATGAATACTGAGGTGCAAGAGAAGAAATTCCTTCTCAAGTAGATTAGGGCACCCGATTTTGGTGAAAAAGGAATAGACATTGCAACAGAGCCGGAGATATGGATTGAGTCGATGAATGGTTATTTCTTTGCTTCAGGAACTGCTTATGCCAATCAAGCAATGATAGCCAAAATTAAGTTAGTTGGCCAGGCTCAGATATGGTGGAAGCAATGGTACAAAGATTGAGGTATTTTCTGAAGTTGCTGTCACTTGGGCTCAACTGAAAGATATTGTACGCGGGCGATACCTTCTGCCAACCTACCAGACTTTGAAGATGAATGAATTCTTCAAGTTCAAGCATCTAGAATTAACCTTGAAAGCCTACTACTCAAATTTTGTAACCCTACTAAATATCGAAGTTTTGCCATGGCCTGAACACTCCTCTAAACCACTGTCTTGAAGCAATGCATCTAATAGACTTGCAATATGCATTACTTTGCGCAAAGCCAATCATCCATGAGCTTAAATCGAGCAATTGGGAAAAATATGATTCCCGAGATCAGGACAAGAGATGCCAGATGCGCAGAGAGATAGGGCACATTCGTAGGAGATGTCCCAACTATCGATGCTACCACTGCAATGAGCTAGGACACATCCAAGCAGACTGCCCTGACTTAAGTCCAAAAGATATTGAGCCTCCAAGAAAATGAAGCTACACAGGCGCAGTCTATGGATATATGGAGGAATTAGATGAAGACAAAAACCTAGAACCCACTACACCTCTTCAGGATGATTATAAATCATAGAAATTTTATCGACATGTAATACAACTTATATCAGGAATAAATCCTATTCTTGTACCTATGGTTAATTGCAATAATATGAGTTACACTACTTGAATCATTAAGAGTAGCGCAGCAGACACATGGAGGGTCCTAACCCACATGCCTTTAGCCCCATTAATGCTTGTCTTCCCTAGTTTCTTCGAAGATGGGGATATCTCGAGTTCTCTAAGGGGGAGAGGATGTAATATCACCGCATAGCCCGTAAAGGAACCCCCTATTTTTCATTAAAATAAATTGAAATTTTTTTACTCTCTCTCTCCCCTATCGATGTCGCCAGCTGGCGGACTAAGGGGGAGATGAAGCACGAGATGTTGATGGAGGAGCTTTAGAAGTAGACGATGATCACAAAGGGGAGGAAGAAGAAGACGACGGCGATGAGAGGGATGATGTGGAGGGAGAAGGAGTAGATGACGAGGGAGATGACGTCAGGGAGGAGGAAGACGATGACATGGAGAAGAAGGCGATGATGGAGAGGGGGGAGGCCATGTGGCCTACCACCCCCTAACTCTCGACCAGTTCGCCATGCAAACAACAAGTGGTGGGTGGACACCACCACCACTCCACCTCCTCCCCACGCAAGATGGAGTTTAGGAAGTGCATGTATCAAGGGAAGTTAATTGCACTTAGTTGCATATGGATTATTTATTGATAGAGCAATTACAAGGAAGAATCAGTCAAGGGTTGTGAATGGCATAATTGTAAAAAGAATGAGATTAAAGAATTGTGCACACAAGTGCTAGGTTAAAGTATAGACAAGGGTTACCAATAGCATAATTGCTAAAGCAATATCACATCAAGAATCAAGGACAGGAAGTCCTACCTTAAAGTTTAGATACCTCAAAAGTACTTAGCCTAAGAGCCCAATATTAGGAAAAACTAGATTCTAGCTCAATATAAGGCTTGTTGGAGTCTAGTTACTTGAGATCATCTCACGCTTATCTTATCAAGTATCTATACAATATGCCTATAACATGTTTGTTATATGAGAATAATTTTGTGTTTGCTTCATGACTTTGACTAAGAGCTAGTACAAGAAATTAGCCATGAGGATTAAATTTACAAAGTCTTGAGATCCGTTCGATAACTACTACTTTCATCAAGCCAATTTTAGGATTGAGTAGACACAAACAACAACTCCATGCCTCAGTGGCGAGTGGAGAGCTCAAGGATTAGGAAACCCCGAGACAAAGTAAAGACTGATACTCTTGTACTTGTTGAAAAGAAGGTTAAGTGACCTATGGAATGTATGTCTTGTACAGTGTTTGAAACCTTAACATATGCCTTAGCCAAAGGAATGGAGTGTTAAGTAAAATTTTGCATAGTATCGCTCTTTGATCCCAATGGGGGAGACTGAATATGAGATGGAATTGTTATTGTGTCTATTCTTGCATTGTTTGGAAAAATACAATTGATTTTGTTGGATTGTTGTCTAAATGATTATTCCAAGTGCTTGTGAATGATTGATGGTAAATTCATGGCAGGGGTCTGTGATGACAAGTTGCCATGGGGATAAAGGAATGTTTTCTTGGAAGATGATATTAGGCTGATTGCCTTGATTGTGCTTAACTCTTAACTAGATTAATTAAGGGATGGATATTTTGCTGGGTGGATCACCTCCAAGATTTCAACCCGAGAAGGGCACTGCTCGATTCATGGGCCAAAGGTCGAGTGGTGAAAAGGCCAACCACGGAAATGGTGTCTCACTCTTAGGCTGCTTGTGGGTCATGTGGAGCTTTGGACACCCCTTGCCTAATCCGAAATAGAGTTGAAGATTGCCATGGGCCCAATGTCTGAGGCATTGGAAGATCCTATTTTAGATAAAGGATGGAAATTGTGGTGTCATGTGAGTTGGACTAGTTACTTGTGCAAAGTAGAAGGGATATATAATTTCTCTTATATGGGCAGGAGACAAAGATTAACTTGAAGATAAGTTAAGGAATTTGTTTGAACTTATTTGTCAAAAGGACTGCTTGCACTATTTTTGTGTCTGTGCTATAAGTTACACAAACAAACCATGTTCCCTAAAAGGCTTAATTAAGGAAGTTGATTTTAAATGTCACACATAAATGTAATAAGACCTAATTAAACAACTAAAGAACACCTATTGAGGGAAGCGGGTGGGCGGAACCCCCGACGGGTTTGTCCTACGGCAGGGTGGTCCCAGAGAACTAAGAGGCTTCTCACACTGACCCTTAGGGATTGTTAGGTTTAAACCCCGATTCATACCATTTTAGGGGACTGGAATGGGACTATGCCCTACGGGTAGAGAGGTTGAGTGGCGCATCCCTCTCGTTTCCCATTCTCTTTGAACCAAGTGTGGCATGTATCTGCTTTGGATTGGGTATCTCTGTGTAAAGTAGGATATGCAGGACCCAATGCTAGAATGCTGTCAAGAGACCTTGACCACTAGGGACCCAGATTTTAGTGATCCCAGTGGGTTCGGCCACGAATGTTCATTGTGAGAGGTGGACTCGAGAAACCCTAGGCGACAATATTCCATGGCAGTGCTGGATGGCATTGCTTAGATTTGTCTCTCGATGGACCACTAAAAACATGCCTGGATAGACGATAAGCGAGCACGTTATAGTTTTATGGAAATTAGGTCAAAGGAAGCAGTTGTACTCATTGGTTGGTATATGCCTAGGGGGATTTTATTTCTTGGATGTATTATAGGTTATTGCAAGGCTAGCATGTTATCAGAAAGATGTGAAGAAGCTTAGAGACAAGTATGAAAGACAACAAGATGATGAAACAATTCATGTGGACTCAAGTCTTATGAAGCATATCTATTGGGATGACAACATGGATTCTTCGTATGCATATGAGTTAGATGGTTCTTCTATGCTTTCTTGAAGCTTATGGAAGTGTCTTTACATGGGATGAAGAGGATATCATCTTTGCATTTGATCTAGGTACTCTGAAGGTCATTTTTATAGGTGAGCATGATGAGAGCAATATTATTTTTATCTTTGATCCAAGTGGACTGCACTGCACATGAATGTTTGTAGACTAGAGGGAGGGCTAAATATGTCATGCATTTTTGTGAAAGCTTGATCTAGCTTAATTAAGCTAGAAAACTTCTCCTAGTGAATGATACAAGTTTAAATTGACATGATGTGAGAGCCTTTGTGGTCACGAGAGTTATTTTGGAATATGGAAGGCACGATACACAAAACACTGAATGTTGAATATTTAAATTGATATTGAGGAAGACATACTCGGATGTCTCAAAGATTATTGGACATGAGTACATACCCAAGGCCATTGGTGGTTGTTTATTTAAAAAAGAAAAATAATATCAATTAAAAATTTATGATTAAAAATAGAGACACTAAAAAGTAGAGTGATGCCATAAAAACTGTGAAAGCATAGCTTTTAAAAAAAGCTAAGGGGAGCTCAATCTTTCTTGGGGAGGGGGTATGATCATGAAGTCAAAGAGACTCTCTATGTGATTGGAGGTGAGAGTGAATTATTATTCTTGAAGACTGGGTGATCATCATATTAGTATCATGATGTGGAGGAGATTATGGAGCATGTTTTGATGGCTCTCTATCCTTCATTTAAAGACTATTGATTGAACCTTTGATGGCATGTTGAGGACTAATGATTAGATCTAGTATTGATTGTTATCGTAGGAGAAAATGAAGGCATGCATACTATATTATGAAGTAGAAGTAGATTTTATAATGATAAATGAGATTATGTGATCTTTGCTATGATCATCATATGGTGATAGAGATAGGAGTTTCATTTATTGCATTGATAATACTAGAGAAGCTATAGTTAGAGGTAGCTACATGGGCAAGGGCTAGAGAAGGAACTAAAGGAACCAAAAGCTTTGTCTACAATACAGACGGTGATAGAACCATCTACTTGATGCCTTGAATAATGGATTTTTTTTTCTCATTGAGATTTGAATACTATAATGAAGCTTAGCATTTTTAGATAGTTTATAATTACTTTTGGGATCAATTATTTTGAAGAATTGTCGAACATAGATCCTTATTTGTAGAGGATATTGTTGGTCTATGATGTTGTTGTATGGGACGTTGGTTGGTGGTTAGGAGATGGACTTTGTTTGTTGCTTTATCTTTTTGAAGGTCCAAGGGTTTATAAAGATTGATTGTGGCCAAAAAACCGACCTAGCTTCAGGCTAGCACTAAGCCACTTACCTATACTAGCTCTCGTTTTCTCTCATGTCTTCATGTTGTAAGGGAGGTTTTCGTTGATCACAACTGGTGTGACATATTGTTTGGTGCCCCCACTGAGGAGCATTGACAGCGGTTTGGTGTTTTAGTTTTGAAGCTCTTCAATCACAAGCTGGCCAACTTTCATGGAAGAGTGGATAAATATGTCAATGCATGTATTTCATATATTGATGATGAGCATATGCAAAGGTTTCATTTCAAGGATGATGAAGCAAAGGTAGGTTTTGTGTTGCATGGATTTTAAGGTTATGCTTTGGAAGTTATCAATTGTGTACAAGATGATGTTGTTAGTAGTAGTCGGAAAAGCTTGTCACAATTTCTATGGAGTTTTTTCTTTGTTCGTCTTATAAGTTTTGGCATGTGTAATTAGACATATAGGAGGTTTTAAGGATTTCATTAGTTGGGATTCAATGAGCTAAAAAGATGGTATGATATTATGAGGATTACAGAGATATGTTATATCAGATGTGGCAAAGTGTACAAGACCTAGCATATAAGGTACGCTAGAAAAGCAATGTTCAGAATGTTGAAGAGAAGACATGCAGTTATGTAGATGAGAGGGAAAGATGTACTTCAATGGATGCTCCTTTTGCTATGGAGAAAGCTTGTTTTTATGCAAGTATTACTATCATTGGTAACGACATAAAAGAGGGGAAGGGATTCCATACATTCCCTTTATCTTGTGGTGATACATGATTGATGGGTGTATTGTTGGATGATGAAGATATTGGTTTGGACTACTTGTTTTGTGAGGAAGGTTTGGATGTCTCTTGTGGGTTTGTTGACATTTTGTGTGATGTTTCTAGTCATCACGATGAAGATGTGCATGATGATTGTGGTGATGCTTCTGGTATCAATGATGATGAGTTGGTTGGAGAGATGGTCGATGAAGATTGTGTGTTTGATGGAAGTGAATTTCAGCACCTATCTTGTATGCAAGAAGATGTGGAATTCTTAAGGAGCACTCTTTGGAGTTGGATGATGCCTCTTCTGTTGGAAAGGATCTTTTGGATAAGGAGGGAAGCACTGATGATGATGTTGAGCATGTTGTATGTCAAGGGTAGTTACAAAGCGATGCGAATGGAGAAGAATTTCCATTTGTTATTTTCTCCTTTACTTTTGATGAAGACTTTTTTTGTGACTTGTACTTGTAGGATTTGCCTTCAGATGACAATACGAATGGGAGTATGTGTAAAGAACTTGACTCGAATGTCTCTTGTGAACACTCTCATTTGCTGGAGTATGTAGTAGAGGATGGAGTATATTATATTATGAAGTAGAAGTAGATTTTATAATGATAAAGGAGACTAGTGTGATCTTTGCTATGATCATCATGTGGTGGCAGAGAGAGGAGTTTCACTCATTCCATTGATAAATGCTAGAGAAGCTATAGTTAGAGGTAGCTACATGGGCAAGGGCTAGAGAAGGAACTAAATGAATCAAAAGCTTTGTCTACAACACAGACAGTGATAGCACCATCTACTTGATGCCTCAAGACCATTGAATAATGGATTTTGTTTCTCATTGAGATTTGAATACTAGAATGAAGCTTAGCATTTTTAGATAGTTTATAATTAATTTTGGGATCGATTATTTTGAAGAATTGTCGAACATGGTTCCTTATTTGTAGAGGATATTGTTGGTCTATGATGTTGTTGTATGGGACGTTGGTTGGTGGTTAGGAGATGAACTTTGTTTGTTGCTTTATCTTTTCAAAGGTCCAAGGGACTGTAAAGATTGATTGTGGCCAAAAAATTGACCTAGCTTCAGGCTAAGGCACTTATCTATACTAGCTCTCATTTTCTGTCATGTCTTCAGGTTGTGAGGGAGGTTTTCATTGATCACAACTGGTGTGACATCTTGTTTGGTGCCCCCACTAAGAGGCATTGACAGTGGCTTGGTGTTTTAGTTTTGGAGCTCTTCAATCACAGGATGGCTAGCTTTCATGGAAGAGTGGATGAAGATGTCAATGCATGGATTTCATATGTTGAGCAACATATGCAAAGGTTTCATTTCAAGGATGATGAAGAAAAGTTAGGTTTTGTGTTGCATGGATTTGAAGGTTATTCTTTGGAAGTTATTAATTGTATACAAGATGATATTGTTAGTAGCTGGAAAAGCTTATCACAATTTCTATGGAGTTTTTTCTTTGTTCATCCTAAAGGTTTTGGCATGTGTGATCAGACATATAGGAGGTTTCAAGGACTTCATCAGCTAGGATTTAGTGAGGTCAAAGAGATGGTATGATATTATGAGGATTATAGAGATATGCTATATGAGATGTGGCAAAAAGTACAAGACCTAGCATATAAGGTATTCGAGAAAACTTTTGGATGTATTATAGGTTGTTGCAAGGCTAGCAACTTATGAGAAAGATGTGAAGAATCTTGGATACATGTATGAAAGACAACAAGATGATGAAGTAGTTTATGTGGACTCAATTCTTATGAAGCATATCTATTGGGATGACAATATGGATTCTTCGTATGCATATGAGTTAGGTGGTTCTTCTATGCTTTCATGAAGCTTATGGAAGTGTCTTGCATGGGATGATGAGGATATCATCTTTGTGTTTAATTCAGGTACTTTGAAGGTCATTTCTATAGGTGAGGATGATGAGAGCAAGATTATTTTTATCTTTAATCCATGTGGATTGCACTGTACATGAATTGCAAACTAGAGGGAGGGCTAAATATGTCACATGTTGTAATATTTCCACTCGAAATATTAAGTCGACCTTAAACCCCACATAATAAGGCACCCCCAAGTAATCTCCCACATCGTAAAAAGTTGATAGTTAAATGCTTACCCCGCATGCACGTTAATAAACCCCAACTGTGTTGTGCAAATAAGGCCAAGGCTAAATCCCACAAGCCGCACGGGAACACCCTTCACGGGGCAAAAGGGGTTAATGGATAACTTTAGTGCAAATTTTTTTATTAATTACCCCTCCCCTCAGTCGATGCATGGCAGGGGAGAGGAGTGTGAGAGTTAGGGTGAGTAGTCCTTGAAAGGTGGAGTGCATGGGGGAGGGAGAAGTCATGCAAGTATGCCACGGGGCTGGCTATTCCCCTCCCCCCCTAAAGGCTATATAACCTCCCCCTTAAGCTTGGGGGGAGGCATGAAGGGAGAGAAAGGATTCGTGGACAGTCGTGCTGCTGCCAACACGCCGTGAAATCCGCCTACTGCCGCCTGCAGCCACGCTGCTGTCGCCCACTCCATCGCCATCATCATCACCTTCATAATCATCCTCTTCGTTGGCATCTTTCCTCCTTCCCAATCATTTCCTCCTCTCACGTCATCCCTATACCTCAGAAGCAAAGAAGCTTCTAAAACAAGGCTTCTATAAGCCTTGTTCACCTCACCATTGCGGGTTAGCCTAAAATCACATTCTGTAAGGGCCGTGTCCCGCGCAGAATAGAAGATCCAGGGTAGAAAGGGATTTGATACGCGAAAGAGTCAAAGGGGAGTCACTGAACTGGAATTTGACTCGTCAATGGCTCCCAAGAAAATGGCGAGAGGTGCACATGCGAGAGTCTCTACCCCGAGCACACGAGTGGACATCCCTACGAGTCCTCATACCTAGGTTCTTAGAAGTTTAATTCCGCATAAAAGGAATGCAATGGGCATGTTTAATTTTCATGGGAAAGTTATGAATGCAAATTACTCATCCGTCTTACGAGTTTTAGTTGCATGTTGCACTTTGCTTGCATTTCCAAAGTGACAATCCTAAACACATATTGTAAGGTTAAAAGGATGAAAATTTGTTTAAATTCACCCTTGTCTTCCTTGCAAGAAAGAACAAGCGCATATTGCATTTAGGCAATAACTTCCTTATTGTGATTCGCATGAGAAAATCGTTAACATCCGTTAGATGTTGTCCAAAGAATTGCATGGCATGAAAAGGAAACCATGAACTTGCCTGTTACATGCAAGGATGCGTGCATTTTAAGTCAGATTAATTACCGTAGAACGGATTAAGTCAACATTAGTCTTATGACACTTGTTATGCATGAACTTCATTTATCGAAGTTGTATCTAGAAAAGGTTGCATGTCATATTAAAGCCTGAAATTCAATTGCATTAAAATAAAGGTTTGTAGGCATAGCTCTTGATGTAAATCTATGTAGGTTTTATGCAAGTTATCCCCCAAATTGTCAATCATCATGATTTTTGCAAGGAAAAGAAATGGTCTTTGCAAACCTTATAGTTGCTTAGAAGTAAAAGTCTATGATTCGCATACTTGCGTGGAATGTTGCATCTTGAATTTATTTATTTGCACCTCTTAGGAAAAGTATTTGCATATCTTCTAAGCAAATATCACTCTTGTCGCAAGACAATTAGATCGTTTTAGATAGATCACTTGTAATGGTATAACCCTTAAGGGATTCGTAAAAGCATAACTAGTTGGTACGATGAACACTTCAAAGTGCTAGGTAGGGTTTAGCACGTTAAAAATTTTGCCTAGTATCGCACTTGGGATGCCAAGTCGAGACTTTTGAACCCAAAGGTCCTACCCACATTCACGAAATGTTTGGGTTAATTGGATGCCCATATAATAACGATCTAGGGTTTTTACCATAAGGATTGAATGACCTAATACTAGACTTCCGATTGAGTTTAGAAACCCTAGGGCCAAGCATTGTGACCTAGTAAGGTTAGGGTTGGGTTGGGTCAAGAGGACTCCCAAACCCTACATCTCGACCAAACATATTCCTTGACCAAGAAACGCCGTTTGATGGGAGAAATGATCCCACAAGTTAGGTGCGACACGTGTGCAGCAAGTTGCAATGTCGCATGGTTTTGTGTTAAATCACAAAGTAGAGTTGCCACTCCTTAGAACAAGGTTGGCAGATTCTAGCGCAAGTCTAACTTGCAAGAGGATGAGTAGTCATCCTGCTACATCACCCTTCTTGGGCTGATTTGCCAAGTTAGGGGAAGTTATGTATTGCCTAGCAAGCAAAGGATCAATCAAGATGGGGTGACAAAGTTGCCCAAGATTTACAGTCTTACTTAAGGAACCTAAGGTGTTGGTTAATTTGGGTTAATAGGGTATAAACCCTAACCCAAGGATAAAAGGGTAAACAAGCAACGAAACCCTTGGGGATCTTGCCAAGTCGCAATTGATCCCGGATCGGATGCTGGATGCATTCGGAGAAGAGGATTCACACCTTAGCAGTTGGCCAAATAAACGACCACCACTGGATTGATTGTGTTTGTATAGTTAGGAGCACTGGTTGTATTGCTTTGCTCAAGGAACTAAAGATGGAAAAATAATTAATGCTTCAAGGGGACCTAGAGGGAGAGGCAGCTTCAGTTACCCCCGACTGTCTGCCTGACCCTATCCAAGGGGGTTGTTAGCCGCGCCGGGAACATGGACCGAACCTGCCATGAGAGGTCTCTTTGTTGGGCGCTACTTGGAGCAGGAGGACGCTTGGGTGCTAGGGGGGCTCTGGCTGTAAATCCCTTGCCTTCCAGGTCTTGCACAAGAGGTCGACGTGACTCGAGATTGGATCTCGAGGCCCGCATACTAGTCTACGGCTGGAAACTTGGATTAGTAATCCCTGAGGATTGCTGGATTTCCCTCGAGCAGATTATGGATTTCCTTCGGGCGGATTATGGAATAGCCTACGGGTTGGATTATATGATGTATTCCAAAGATAAATAAGATCAATTGTTGAAAAGAAACTTGTTTGATATTATTTTTCTATGTCAGTGCTTAAATTACATGAAGGAATCGATGAATAATTGGTTAATTAAGAAAGCTGTTTTTGTGTGTCAAACTAAATGTGGTAGGTAATTAGACAACTAAAGCAACCCCGAGGAAAGTGCGGTGGATGTGGCCATGGGTCCGTCCTATGGATGGGTGGTCCCGATTGGCCGGGAACTTTTCTCAAAGGAAATTGACAACAAGGAACGATGACTTAGAATCTAAGAATACTAGAGTCCCGATTTATGCTGTTTTAGGGGAACAGAATGGAACTATGCCTTACGGGCAGAGAGGTCGAGCTTTGCATCCCTCTCGTTTCCCATTCTCCTTGAACCAAGTGCAGCATGAATCCACTTCGACCCTGACGTCTCTGCGTAAAGTAGTTCTCCTGGGGTTCCACGCTAGTTACCGTTCTAGGAATTTGACCACTAGGAAAAACCCTGATTCAGGTCGGTCCTAAGTGGGAACGGCCGGAATGCTTCCGCTGTGTGGCAGACTCGGGAAGACCTAGATCGCAAACCCCGTGACATTCCATGGGAGTGCCGAGCGGCGCCTTCTGGATTCTCTTCCCGATGGGCTGCTAAGACATGTCCTACAAGCGAACAGGTGGACACGTTTCATATATTTTCATAAATGCTTGATCCACCTTAAATAAGAAAACTCTCCTGGTGAATGATATGATTTTAGATTGGCATGACATGAGAGCCTTTGTGGTTACGAGAGTGATTCTAGAATATGGTGGGCACTACATAGACAACAATGAATGTTGAATATTCTAGTTGAACTTGAGGAAGACATAGTCGGATGTCTCAAAGATCCTTGGACATAAGTGCATACCCAAGGCCATTGGTGGTTTTTTTTAACAAAAAAAATTATATCGATTGAAAATTTATGATTAAAAAGAGAAACACTAAAAACCAACGTGATGGCATAAAAAAGTGTGAAAACATAGCTTTTTTTAAAAAGCTAAGGGGGGCTCAATCTTTCTTGGGGAGGGGGTATGATCATGAAGTCAAAGAGCCTGTCTATGTGATTGGAGGAGAGAGGGCATTATTATTGTAGCAAGGCTTGACAGTGCTCCTCTATGTGAATTTGGGAGTTTTCAATTGCATGTATATTGGATGGTGGATCGACAAATCACTCGGAGCATTATTCTAGGGAACTTTTAGAGGAGGCACGCATATGATTAAGAACGGGAGAGGTGATAAATAGAAGGATAGCTTGGCACTAATTTTGGAGAGTCAAAATCTTTGCAATCATTATTCTCAAGTCCCTATATCTTATGCAGCTATAGAGTATGAAGGCTAAAAGAGTTCAAGTCATTAGAAAAAAAATGAACTCACAAATGGGTATGAAGGCTAAAAGAGTTCAAGTCATTAGAAAAAAAATGAACTCACAAATGGGCCCTTAAAAATAATATAGTTTAAGATATGGGCCTTTTGGATTGTCCAATAGGAAGGCTAGATGTTGACATCCATGGAGGGTGAATCTTCTCTCTCCAAATCTTGGGTTTTCTATTAAGAAAAGGGGTAGTGGGGGATAAAAAAAGGGAGAATGAACAGTACACAAAATTTGAGTTTCTCTCACCTCGTATTTTCGCCCTTTTTTCGGAGAATTTTCAATTTCAAAAATTTTCCCTCTCACGAAATCAATTTGACCCAAAAGTTGAGCAACATACCACTTTCCCTCCTCTATACTCATGAATTTTCGTCTCCATTGAAGCTCCCTACTGAGAGTAATTAGGGTTTTGAGCATTCTGCTTACCTCTGCACTTTCTTCTCCATGCAGCTCTAGATTTTGGGCAAAACACAGGTGCCCATCCCTCTTTGCATTTTCTCTTGTTTGCTATTTTTTCAATAGGGCTTGATGTCGTTTCTCACTGTTATTTTTGTTTTATTGTAGAGGTTGTTTGGGGCAGGAGATAGAGGTGCTCATATCTCTCTCTCTCTCTCTCTCCTTTCTTTCCTCCCTCTCTCTATGTGTTGTTTCTCTTTTATGTTGTGTTTTCAATAGAATTTGATGTTGGTTCTAATTGTTGTTTTCTTGCAGAGTTTATTTGGAGCAAGAGGCAAAGGTGTTAATCTCTCTCTCTGTTTGGTTTTTTTTTTACTGATATTTTTTCAATACAACATAATGTTAATTCTAACCCTTGTTGTTGTTTTATTGCAGAGATCATTTTGGGTGACATTGCATAAGTGCTCATATCTCTCTCCCTCTCTCTTTCTCTCTCTATGTTTCCTCTTTTCTACTGTTTTTTCAGTATACCTTCATGTAAATACTAACTCTTGCTATTATCTTTTGCAGAGATCAATTTGGGCAAGATTGGATTGGTGCTCATTTCTTTCTCTCTCCCGCGTACTCACATACACTCTCTTTCTTCCTCTCTGCATTATCCCTTTTCTACTATCTTTACAATAGGGTTTGATGCTAGTTCTAACTTAAGGATCAATTGTTATTGCAGCACTTAACACAAGGTAGAATAGAGATTCTGTAGCTCAATTTACGGGTAAATCTGCCATATTTTGTGGTGCCAAAATTTATTCATTTAACTAGTGACTTTTATGTTTGATGGGATTGATTTTTTCTTATGTCCATCATTTGCAATGGGTTTTGATCACCAACGATTCAATCTTATCTTCAGTAGATCAGCTTATAGGTAAATTGGCCCTATTTTGTATTGCTTCTATTCATGCAATTATCTAGATATTTTTTGTTAAAAGGGAATCATGCAAGTATTTTTGTTAAAAGGGATTCATGTAGGTATTTTTTTTGTACACGCAAGTATTGTACAAGGTTTAGGTGAAGCACATATTTCTCGATCGACTATTTTGATGTGGTGAGTGATTCCTTTGTGCTGGATGACATGGATCTGCTGGAAGTCGATGGTTCAAAAATCCTATGCTTTATTGGTTCTATGTATCCATTCGTATCTCCATGTCAATTGGCAATGATCCATGAAACTCTTGTATCATATCATCCATATAACACACAATGTGTTTAGTCTTAGAATATCTCAGGTGTCAATCCAATGTGCCTATTAAGATTTGCATGCCATGTGGTTGCTATCCTTGTAACAACTACTCTATAATACCCACATTTTATACAATGTATTGAGTCAAATCAGACTCCTCTTCATTATAATAAAATTTATTTTGGCGAAAATCTCTGAGTATTCTCGTGCTATTCTTTTCATTATATTTCATGTAAATGGTATGATTAAAGTGATGCCTTGAAATTGAATCTATAATTTGTGTTGATATATATATCTACATGCGTTTCGATATCAATGTTTATGTCTGTTTACAAAAGTGTAAACATCTCTTAATGCCATGTTGATTTGTATGGCATATTGGTGATTACTAGATAGACTTAAAATGCTTATTTGTTAGGGGTTAATACATAGTTCTTTCCATCTAATTCATAGGTTATAATTCCTGAGAGAAAAACAAGCATTCTCTCAATAGAAGTAGGTAATAGAAAAGATGAAGAAGGGAATTGGATCATTGATATGTATCATTGCTCGTCTTGGATACACATGCGTCCAAGTATGAAGGGAGCTTTTAGGGTGAAAGCATCTGCAATTGTAGATGTATCAAAGCACTAAAAGGGTAAAATTTTAGCTCTCAGAAAAAGGAATGTTGATTCTCACCTTGTAACAGAGGTGTTTGTACAACATGTATTCATGTAAAAACAAATACATATTGCGCCCACTATGCCCTTTGAACGAAACATTGCAAACAATAAGTATTTGCAACTCATTGAGAATGAGAAATTTCATGATACCTATGTAACAACTTGTCTCGTATTTACAGAAGTATACCCTTCGGATTGCTGTGAGCGGCAAAATGTTGAGAGTTTCACTGGTTCTTTTAAGTGTTACCACCTCGAAATTGGTAGATTGCTCTTTGAGGGGCGTACAACTAAGCAACTTATAGAGGACCTTGTTTTTTTCTATGACTCCAAGTACATATTGCCCAAGGGGAGTTGAGAATATGGAACCCTTGAGTCTATGCACATATCGAATCTCAATAGCATAGAATGGCCATTGTGTAGTAGCAACATTTTGCACATGTGTAGCACAAAAATTTCAGTAGACATATTGAGTTCTATGAAGCCAAGCACCAACTCAAAGAATGTACATCTAAGCTGATTTATATCGATTGCAATTTTTGCACACATGTTCAAGGAATGTAAGGGTTTGAGATGTACCAAAAGCATGTACGTCATAAAAAATGCATTAGAGGATTATGTAACAAGGATTCTAAGCAAAACTTGGACATAAAAAATAACTCACAATCCTGACACAGTGGAGTGTCGAGTCACAACAAGGGATATGGCTTTCATGTAAAATTTTTCTCTCTTAGTTGACTATTATCTTACTTTGGGATGAAACGGCTAACTTTCCTTTCCAATTACAGGTACTTTGTCACACGACAGACTTTATGCCTAGTGTTCAAGTATCGTAGATGGAGGATGCTCAAGGGTAAATGGTTGTGCCTTGATCAAGACATGCGTGAAAGTGCAGTTGTGGATGTTACTGTCATTTGTGAGGGCCGCGAGCCCCAAGTATTGCAAATGGAGGATGATTGGCCCTTGATTATAATGCACCAGGAATTTACAATGTTAATGTAGAATCCACCTATTAGCTTCTATTTTAAATTAGATGACAGGAAAATTCAAAGCCGAGCTGAGGATATTGTTATCAACGGAAAGTGTGTGGCTTCACATTTTTTAGAAATTGTAGAGTTTCCTTAAAAATCCCAACACCACAAGTTGTAATATCCAATACCTATAAATTTTTGGATTTTTTTGGCCAATAGAATATTGTCACTTGCAAACTTGAAATATTTAAAAATTATGGTATCTATGCAAAATCATACACTTGTTATACACTTTCCACATCAACACATTTACATATGCATGTAAACTTTACAAAGACGTAAGTAAAGCCATAACTAAATATCGTATGTGAACAACCCTTAATGGTTTAAAACTTAAGGTTTTTAAGGTAGAACTAGTTTAATTCTTGTTTCATTGTTTCATTTCACACTTTCTCTCTTCATCTCTTTATATCCACCACATCCCTCCTACCTGCTACGATGGATGCTCGCGCGCACTTTGATGAGTGGATCCACGAGACTATCTTTGCCAACCAAGGTGGCAAGATATTCTAGGTTTTCTCTAAGAACTTCAACCTTGAAAGCGTGCTCTCATCACTAGATCCCCCCCTTCAGGTTTTGGAAGACTTTGTGAGCACCATTGCTACTTGCACATACTCCATCGAGGGATCCGACATTACTTGGGTGCCTTTGGAACAGCTCATGGTATTTCAGGCTAGGGAGAATCACCAAAAAGTGGTGAATAGGTGTCTGGCCCATGTGGATCCTTCACACAGAGTATGCACTGTTCCTATGGGAAGTGCACCAGGTACATCACCTTTGGATCTTGTGGAGTGTGATTCCATATTGGCAATTCACCTCCTTGCATTGGATACACCCCTAGAGGAGGAGAGCGATGAAGATACAACTCCACAGGTTGTTGCTATCACACACACGGGAGAAGAACCTATTGAAGAGCTTATACATATTGAAGAGGAACATCAAGTGGTGGCAGAGCAAGGGTTGGCTCTCATGGTGCCATCTTCTTTAGAACAACCACAAATTGACGCTCATTGAAGTAGATGGTATACAATACTTACTTCTATCAGATGTGCTGCAATACTTGGAAATGAAGGAAGAAGAGTTGTTTTCCATCCTAGTTATGGATCCTTGACGCCCATTGAAGTAGATGGTATACAATACTTACTTCTATTAGATGTGCTGCAATACTTGGAAATGAAGGAAGAAGAGTTGTTTTCCATCCTAGTTATGGATTCGATGGATGACTTGATCGATTATGATTAGATGGATGTGCATCCGACAATGGCAGAGATTGGAAGATATGATGGCACAAGCTTAGATACTGTGAGTGCCATCATAGCAGCACAAGAACATATTACCTCGATTGAAGAAGATTACCTTGTGCCGGATGCTAAATTTGAAGCACTACAGCATGATTTGTTTGGACCAAGGCCCCAACTTCCTACCAAGGAGTTTATAGATCCCTCTGCCCAAAGAGATGCCTCCCTAACACATGAGGAAATGAAGATACAAGATGATCTGGAGAAGGTGATATTTCTAACTACCATATATTTTTATGTGATGAAACTTGACGGTAGGGTGCATCGGGTCCCCTGGAGTCCACCGGTGAAATCTTGGCAAAAAATGATGCCTGTAGCTGCCCCTATTCGAAGTCTAGCATCTGGGGCCACTTTCTGCACCCTACCGTCAAGTTTCATCACTTTATGATAACTCTAGGTTAGTCGCTAAATATATTTTTTGATTTGACTTTATCATTCAAGATATACTGTATATAGATGAGTTTGCATCAAGGTAAGGAGGAGCTCAACATGCGGATCGACAGAAGGATTCAGCTCTGAAGGAGTACATTGGCAACCTTGTTGCATATTTGGTGGTTTTCCATAAGAAGTGCTCACCAAGAGGACAATAAATAATCATGAAAATTTGAGCTTTGACCGAGTTTTAACCTTTCGAGCGATACATGTGACATCTAGCTTGAAAAAGGTGGTGCTAATCAAGCGGTCAAAGCTTCTTTACTTGTTTGACCAAACGCGTGGTGGAGCAATGTGTGTGCTTGCTACATTAGGTGACCTTGCTAAAGTCTCAGATCTGCTTCTCCTGGAGAAAGAGTTGAAGGGGGAGCGCATCATTTTTGAAGCAAAGAAGGAACTTATATTTTCATTGGAAGCTGGCCCCTCCTCTCCACTGTTGAAAAAGCCAAGGAACAATTGAGAGTTCTTGTTGGCTATTGACTTTTTGTATTTACCACCACTAGCAGCCATCACATGTATTTTTCTTGATGAATATAAGATACTTTACTTTGTCCCTATAAATAAATATTTATTAAATAAATCTGTGGTTCGTATAAGTGTGACGATAATGCGTGGTATGTGAATGATACATTTGCATACGTTAACATAATTCAACGCGTAGTATTGCACTTGCGATTGTGTAAGTGTGACGATAATGTGTGGTACGTGAATGATGCATCCGCATACATTAACATAATTCAACGGGTAGTATTGCACTTGCGATTGTGCATAAGAAATAACGTAACTTGTATCCGTACGTATTACTACTTTCGATGCATTCATACGTTAAACAAAAATTAAGAGTCACGCGTTTCAAGAAACAAAACAAAATAACTTTACTCAATTATTTGAATTTAGTACACATCACATGAGATATTATGTATATATAAATAAATATTCCAATGTGGCAGAGCATACAAATTTTTTTGGCCTTCCAAGATGCTATGGTGCTAGAACACTCATTACAAACCTTGCATCATTAATCTAGTAAACTATGGTAGAGTTCCCTTGTCGTGTCGAAGCCGAATGATAAAGTTCATGTCTTTATTTGTGATTGTGACATGCTTTGCATGGATGGTCGCAAGCTATGTATCATTGAATAAGTTGACGAGAGACCTTTCTGGAGCTGTTTGTAGGGCCTCCATAGCTGTAGCAGTCCACCTTCCTGCTGGTGGTCCATCCCGCACTCGTGCCCAAAATCTTCCCATCCCTTTCAGCTCCAAGTCTTGCATGACTTCTCGAACAACCGTATGAAAAGAACTTTTCGGGATGAGAAGCTTGTATCAGTGTTGGATTCTCCTTATCTCTCAAAGGGCGATAGTGCTTGGTTTCCATCTCCTCTTCTTCTATGGTGGTCCTTGTGCTCTATGGGGAGCACTTGATGTTACACTAGAGGAGGCTCTACCTTGTGCTCCAGGTGGCAGACCTTGGCGTGAGGTCTTCTCGGGGCCAAAACGACGATATGCTTACTTGGTGCGTGCCATGCAAGCTCGAGGAGGGCCAGACGGAGAAGAGACAGAGGTTGAGGATGTGAAAATGGAGGAAGCAAAGAAAGCAAGATGTGAAAATGAGAAGAAGAATGAACTTTTAACCCATTTAAATCCCAAAATAGGGTTAATGCAGCTTCATACGCACTGTCCATCGTGTGATCGTAAATCCATAACCTTTTATCGAAATGCGACAAAACTTCACACATGCACTTGTTAGGTGGCCAAGAGCCCAAATTATTTTTTTTTTGGGAAAAAAAAGCATGCAGACCCCTAGTCCGAAGTCTGGCATCTGGAGCCACTTTCCTGCCAAACTTTGGACCAGGGGTCTGCAAGAATGGTAAAAAAAAAAGGGCTCTTGACCACTTAACAGGTGCGTGTGTGAAGTTTCGTCCCATTCCGATACAGTTTAGTATTTTAAAAATTATCACACACCAAAATTATGGATGGATTGATAATTGAGAAATCAACATCGTGACTACTGGCCCTTAGAAACTTCGCACCACATAGACTATACAGAGGCATTAGGAGTAAATTCTGCAACAAGAAATGACAAATTTTTGCATGTTTTTCCTATTGAAATTGACAGTGCTAACGAAACTGTAAGTAAGAATTGAAAATACAGTAAAGAGGCACAGTCAAAGTTGAGAGCGAAGGACAAGTGTAAAGTTTTAATTCATATTTTAAGGGCGCATACAATAGTTTTGCATTGGGACATAGTCATATGTCCAATGTAAGAGGATAACACTATGCCAAAAAAGATAACATTACAAGCTATGTTCATTCCATTGGAACGAATGCATCCTTCACTGCTTCAAGATTTCTTACAAGTTGGAAGTTCTTGGGAGTTACAGTGATGCGCTTTGCATGTATTGCACAACGCTAAGCATCAGTCATCAAGTCGACTAAAAAGGCCTCTACAACACATTATAGAGCATGGAGACATTCTTTTGTGAAGCGATTAGGTCTATTCTGACCTTGTGCCAAAAACCACCTCTTGCTTTCTGTGCGATAGAGGTCTTGCACAATCTCGTGAATAAGTCTTGAGAAGCTCACCTTCAGAATGATGATATCAAAAGAGCGTTGATGCCTCCTAATTTCTCTCAAAGCCACTATACCTGGCTTCCACTTGTGTTTCTTGTGGGGATGCTGAGGAGGACCCTTGTGAGGGCGGCTTGAGGAAGGTGGGTTAGGTTGAGAAGGGGGTGCATCTGAGCTAGTAGATGTTCCAAGGGGCTGAACACGATATGGGGCTTTGAGCAGAAGCTTATTTGCAACTACCTTAGACCTAGCCATCTTTCCTGCACAAGAGATGTGAGAACTCAATGAATAAGATAGAAAGTGAAACCCTCTTTTATATAACCCTAAATGGTAAGACTCATTCACATAGATGCATACTCTCTTTCTCTCTTAAACTATGAATTGCATTCACACTGAACACATTGTTCATCTACTATCTTAGCTCTCTTTGAATCCATTTGCTGCCTTGTTGAAGCCTTGTTTCTAGCCACTTGGCGGCATGGTTTTCTTTGGCACTTGAGGCTTCATAACGCACTCTTTTAGTGACATGACATGATTCCATCATGTCTGCAGCCGATTCATCAGCACTTTCATTTTCTCTCTTTTGCGAGAGTTTAGCTTCATCCGCTACTATAATCCTATACCATCAATATAGCAATTGGATCATTCACACCTCCACCATGATCAGTTTTTCTTTGGTATGCACCATGCGCTATCCAATGTGAATTTTCCATCCCTTGTGTGGACCAAATTCCAATGCTTCTATTTTCTGCAGAGTATGGCCCATGTGTCTCAAGGATATGCTACAAAGACACATATCACACATGAAAAAAACTCTGCTCAATAGTTTATACAATTCATACAATTTTAAAATATTAACTTAGTACACACCATGTAATGTGTGATAGAGCTTTTGCCCCATGCTTCCACCATGTTTTCGTAGAAGCTATGCAAAGCATTGATAAATTCTAGCTTATATTCATTGTTAAACACCATCTTGTGAAGTAAGGGAGCCAATTTATTAAGAATTATCCAAACCTTAGCTTTGGCCAATCTTGTTTTTCCTCCATTACTTTGATCAGGAACTGCAAAATGTAACTTTTTCCACCCATCGTAGTCCTGCGGCCTACGAACCATGACATTCCCTTCCTCATTGATGGATGTTGAGAGAAACTTCCTAGCCTTTGCTCCTCCAAAGCAAGGCTTTTTTGGCAAGTTACCAGATTTTCTTGATCTCTTTTCATCTTTTTCAATCGTCACTTGATGCTTGTGTAGCCCAATTTCTAATAGCACTCGCTCCACATTCCTATACGTTGCAATGGCTTCTTTTTCTGGTTGCATCCTATAAGCAAAGCAAATGTATTCATATACAAGTTTCTCCATGATTTTGACAAAAGTATGCAATGAAAAAATGTGAATACGATCCAATGGAATGTTGAGGATGGGCTTCCAAGTGGGATCTTCTCTATTGCACATCAGTGTAGCACTTGTCACCCTTTGCCAGTTCTTCTTTCCGTCCTTTTCTTCCACCCTCTTTGTCAAGCAATATAGACATGGATTCTTTGTATTTGCACCATTGGAGATTCCACACATGCATTTTAAAGTTTTCAAGTCTCCTACAAGATGCCATTCAACCAAGTATTGACCATACCCTTCAACCGAGAGCATCTCACCATGTTCCTGATGATCATGATGTTGGAATGCTTGTGTGCATAAAGAATAGCTGCAACACCTCAAATGTTTCCTAAGGAACTTCAAATGTAGCGAGTCACCACACATGGCACTCAGATTGAACACTAAAGTTTCCCGGGTTGTTCTTGTCAAATTATAAAGCTCTATTCATCAGAGTTACACTAACTCTTTCAAGCTTTACTTCTTTGACAACCTCACTTTCATCCAATTTTATAACAAACTGCAATTTACCATTACATTCCTCAATAGACATATTGTAGTACGTCACCATTGCTGACTGCACCTTGTACAAATCGAAATAGTAATTGTTGAGTTCGGTGAACTTCACCTCATATACATTTTTGGTCCCAACCTTTAGTGTTTCCACACATTGAACATGCAAGGGATCTCCTATCAGCTCCAAAACCTTTGTATTAAGTTTTCGTCAGGCCTCTATTAACTTTGAAGATTGAGGAAGAGGCACGATTCTATTTCTCTTCAGCACACGACCAAACCCAACCTTCACACTTTTGAATATCTTTGAGTAAGTCGTTGTGCTAATATCAGTCCTGTCACAAATAGATCGTGCATCCATAGCTGAGAACTCATTTGACACATCTTTTAATGTGCACTCAATCACCTTTTCCTTCACAGCCTTGAACTTAGGATTGCTGAAAGTGTTTTCCAATGTACTTGTAATGTGTCCGCTTGTCCACTTGTGGGACACGTCTTAGCAGCCCATTGGGAGGGGAGTCTAGAAAGCGCCACCTGGCACTTGCAAGGAATGTCACAGGGTTTGCGATCTAGGTCTTCCCGAGTCTGCCCCGAAGTGGAAGTATCTAGCCATTCCCACTTAGGACTGACCTAAAGTCAGGGTTTCTTTCCTATCAGCCAAGTCTCTAGGAAGTAGCTAGCGTTAAGCTCTAGATGAACCACTTTGCGTAGGAACAACAGAGTCGAAGTGGATTTATGTTGCACTTGGTTCATGGAGAATGAGAAACGAGAGGGATGCGAAGCTCAACCTCTTTGCCCATAAGGTATAGCCCCATTCGGCTCCCCTAAAACAACATAAATCGGGATTCTAACTCTACTAACTCTAGGTCTTCACAATTTCGTTATTATGTCTTTTGAGAAAAGTTCCCAGCTAACCGGGACCACCCTTCTGTAGGACGGACCCAAGTCATATCCACACACTTTCCTCGATAGCTTTAGTTATCTAATTAGGTCCTACCACATTGATGTGCAATATTTAAAATCAGCTTCATTAATTAAGCCTTTTAGGGCACAAAGTTCGTTCATGTAATTTACAACACATACACAAAAACAAAACAAGCATAATGGATGCTAGCAGTTCTGTATCCCACAACTCTCTAGAACCATTTTTATTAGACATATCTTCTAAAAATCTATTTTCCTAATAAATATTTACATAGAGGCTATGCGTACGCTTTATAAGAAATAGTGGTGCGTCTAATACAATAATCCAATAAATTGTTGGGAATGCTTACGCATGGTGTGCTTTTTCAATTCTCATTGCTCTACACATTAGCTCCCAAAAATTCAAAAAATCATGTTAGAATAATAACCAACTGAATAATTACAACTAGCCACACAAATGAATTAATTTGGAATTCCATACAATAATTAGTTCACGAAGACGTTTATACTGCCCTTTTATCAAACAAGTTCCTTAACTTATCTTTAAGTTAATCTTTGTCTCCTGCCCATACAGGAGAATTATGTATCCCTTCTATCCAATAGAAGTACCCGGTCCAAATCTCATGGCACCGAAATTTCCATCCTTTATCTAGAATAGGATCTTCCAACATCCCAGACATTGGGCTCATGGGGATCTCCAACTCCATTCTGGACAGGCAAGGGGTGTCCAGAGCTCCGCCTGACCCACAAGCAGTCTAGGAGTGAGATGTCATTTCCATGGTTGGCCTTTTCACCACTCGACCATCGGCCTGTGAATTGAGCAGTGCCCTCTCGGGATAATCCACGATGTGATCTTGGAGATGATCCACGCGTGCAAAATACCATTCCTTAATTAATCCAATTAAAATTCAAGCACAATCAAAGCAATCAGCCCTTATATCATATTCTAGAAAAACATTCCTTTATTCCCATGGAAACTTATCATTACAGACCCTTACCATGCATTTGCCACCAACACAAGCCTTGGAATATTTATCCAAATCACAATGCAACAATCCCTTGATTGAAAGAAAAACATTTAGGGTGTTGTTCAATCAACCAACAAAACTAATTGTATTTTTTCCAAAGAATACAATAATAGACACGACAATACTTCCATCGCATATTCACTCTCCCCCTTGGGGCCAAAGAGTAGAATTTACTTAATATTCCCTCCTTTAGCCTAAGGCATATGCTAAAGGTTCCAATACTATACATGACGTAAGTCCTATCATTCCAATGCAAATTAATCAATCTAGCAAGAGCATTTATGCCTCTTCTCTAAGTGACAATTATCTTTTAGCATTTTCCTACCATGCAACATTTTTTTCTTAGCTTTATCTTCCTTTCTTCCAAGGCAAAGAGTCGCATGTCATTGATGTAAATTTTACATAATCTCTCCCATGTATGTACCGTATATATGGATTTACGAACTTTAAACAATATTATCCTTGGTAAAGATTAATCAAAGACTCATCGATGCTCAATACTTTAGTGTCCTATATGTTGCTTATGCTATGCATGGATTCATCACATAGCAACTAGGTGCAATTTAACTCCCTTTGATACAAGCACTTCACAAACTTCATCTTTGAATATTTGAGATGTGATTTATCATTTTCAATGACCTATTCTAGCACCACAAGATACAGAGCCTAATGTATCTCTTGTGAGCATTAAAACAAGCATCTATCAATTTGAAAATACATTACTTACGACCGGTACCGCAATTGGATTGACAGTGATGCCTTCGCCCAAAGCTTTGTTGCTAGTTGTAGGATTGTCATGTGCACGCGACATTCTTCGCTTGAAGGCCATCGTCCACAAGTAGACTCAAGAGATTAAGAAGGTGGAATAGATTCGAGATGGGAGAGCATAAGAGAAGATGGTTAAATCGAGGATCGAGATAGAGGGAAATTGTGCAGCCTCTCGGGGTAACTCTTCTCTCTCTCTCTCTCTCTCTCTCAAGCTCTCTCTCACAATATCTTGGAGGGGTATACTCTCTCTCTCCCTCTCTCTTTCAACCTTTCGGGGTCTCCTTATGCTCCCTTATGCCTCCCCATGCCTCATATTTATAATGAATTAGAGAGGAGGGGATAAGTCTGAGAACAAGAGTAGAGGGGCTCTTAGAAGACTTAGTGATCTGATGCTCAGATCATAAATTTGATGGTTGTATCGGCTCCAAAATGGGGGTAAAACTCCAAGACACTTGATTAGAAAGATCTTAGTTCACTCCTTCTTCTTTTCTCTGTTCGAAGTGCTGTCTACTGCCTATAGACTGCGATCACGGCGCACGCGATTTTACCAGTCACTTTTCTTTATTTCTCTTTTAAAATCTCCAAAACTAACTAAAACATCACTTGTCTTTTCTTTCAAATGACTTTTAGTTCTATCTTTTTAGGATAATATCTAAAATATAATAGTTCCCCCTCCCCCCTCCCCCCCAAGAATTTAATATTTTTGGACCATTCAAACTATACACATTAATACTAGTGATTAATATGGCTCATAAGTCCCGTTCACATTGTACTTTTCGTGAAGGGTGGCTATGGTCCTTATCAATCCGACAAAAAATTTCAAATTTATAACTCTCAAATTTTTAAATATATTTTTAATTTAATGAAAATTATTAGCTATTAATGCTAGTCAGTTTTTACCTTAGGTAGTCTTTAGTTAGTAATCTTACTAACTTATTAATTGACTAACTTAACTTTCGAACTAACCAACCAACTTTTATTGCGTGGAAATATTACAGTACTTGCCTCCAACAATCTACTAATACACGATCCAACCTAACCCTCACCTAGGTTCTCTTTCTGAGCTACCTTACATGCTTTGATACGTTGCTACCATTGGCCGCTATTCACAATTAACTCATTGATTGACTTCTTCTTTTGTTTGCGCTCCTGTGTTAGCTTGCTGTTGATCTTTCTCAAGTCGTCCAATTGTGCCTTTGCCTCCTCATACGAGATACCAATATCATGGATTGTTGAATTATAGTGTCCTACATTGAAATAATTTGATTGTTTTGTTGAATTATAGTGTCATTCGGCTATACCACTTGTCCTATGAGATGTTGTATATGAAGTTGATGTGCAACGATCACATCATGGCAATTTTTTATGGTTGCTTGGGAAGTTGTAAATACTTTGAACGCTTGATCATTGAGCCACCTAGTATAACCGAGTAACCCATTTTCACCCTCGCACACATACTTCAGCAAATTTGTGATTCCTGAAAAAGTTGGAGGTCTATTGTTTAAAGGATCAATTGGGTAGATTCTCCCATTAACCCACAAATCCACAAGTTTCAATCCCATTTGCCTGCAACTTTGCAAAACCTGAGGGTTGACATTGGTACACTGGGTTCTTTTGAATAATGGGGCATATTCAATCTCTACCTCAATATGCAGCTCCTTCTTTCCTGTATTCATTTTACTATTAATAGAAACATGGAGCCTACTTGCTTGTCACAGGAGGTAGAGCGGAGATGCATAGAGAGGCACACAAAGGTGCCAAGGGAAAGGAGGGTGTAAGTAATTCACTCTGTCAATGAAGGTTGCATAAACACAAAGAAGAGGTTACGATAGAGCCATGAGAGAGTATAGATATGGGGGAAAATAGCTCAGAGGGTAGGGATGTCTAAGACTTTTTGTATTTTAGATATTTCTATTTTACCTCCAAAAATATCTCCAAAAAATACAAAATTTGACCAATTGGTTTATTTTTTGACCAAATCTAGAATATAAAAAATTCCCAAAATATCTTAAAAGAAACTTTCAAAATTTCATTTTCCTTGTTCTCGATTAAAAAATCAATTCTTCATATCTACTAATCATTTTGCATTGAAAATGAAGCACCACACTCCCATAACTAAATCCTTTCTGAATATAAAATTTGGTTGAAAAAGACTTCTTGAATGAGGAGAGAGAAGGAAACTGAGTATATATTTGTAGATAATATAAAAAAGGTAAAACGAGATTGCAAAAGTGGAGAGAGAAGAGGATTATTTTACTATTCTTCTCTCCTCTTTTCCTTGTTTTAAGGAGGAGAGAGGGGGGGCTAAAAGGCCCATTTGTGAGTTCATTTTTTTCCTAATGTGGAGTTTACAAGTGAATGGACACTATTGCAACATTGTGATTCTGCTTAAGAGCTACATGTTTTCGGTACATCAGGAGAGACTTCATATGTCACAAACAAGCTAAATGTAGCACCTCCCTACTTCTCAAGTGGAGTGTTTTCCTCATGGCTCTATTGATAGTGGTTTGGTGTTCTAAAGGCGTGGGCCATGTGGGATCAAGAAGATAGTTGTATTCTATGCTAGGTGACAAATCATGACAGTAGTGTTTTTGGAGACTGTGTGATCATCATATTAGTACCGTGATGTGGAGGAGATTATGGATTGTGTTTTGTGGGCTCTATCCTTAATTTAGAGACTATTGACTGAGCCTTTGGTGGCCTGTTGAGGACTAATGATTAGATCTAGTATTGATTGTTATCGTAGGAGAAAATGAAGGCATGCATACTATATTATGAAGTAGAAGCAGATTTTATAATGATAAAGGAGACTAGTGCGATCTTTGCTATGATCATCATGTGGTGGCAGAGAGGAGTAGTTTCATTTATTGCATTGATAAAAGGTAGAGAAGCTATAGTTAGAGGTAGCTACATGGGCAAGGGCTAGAGAATGAACTAAAGGAACCAAAATCCTTGTCTACAACATAGACGATGATAACACCATCTACTTGATGCCTCGAGACCATTGAATAATGGATTTTGTTTCTCATTGAGATTTGAATACTATAATGAAGCTTAGCATTTTTAGGCAATTTATAATTATTTTTGGGATCCATTATTTTGAAGAAATGTCGAACATGGATCCTTATTTGTAGAGGATATTGTTGGTCTATGATGTTGTTGTATGGGACATTGGTTGGTAGTTAGGAGATGGACTTTGTTTGTTGCTTTATCTTTTTGAAGGTCCAAGGGTTTATAAACATTGATTGTGGCCAAAAACTCGACCTAGCTTCTGGCTAGCACTAAGCCACTTACCTATATTAGCTCTCATTTTCTCTCATGTCTTCAGACTGTGAGGGAGGTTTTCGTTGATCACAACTGGTATGACATCTTGTTTGGTGCCACCATTGAGGAGCATTGACAATGGTTTGGTGTTTTAGTTTTGTAGCTCTTCAATCACAAGGGATGGCGAGCTTTCCTGGAAGAGTGGATGAAGATTTCAAGGTATGGATTTCATATGTTGAGCGGCGTATTCAAAGGTTTCATTTCAAGGATGATGGGGCAAAGGTAGGTTTTGTGTTGCATGGATTTGAAGGTTATGCTTTGGAAGTTAGCAATTGTGTACAAGACAATGTTGCTAGTAGCTAGAAAAGCTTGTCACAATTTCTATGGAGTTTTTTCTTTGTTTGTCCTTTAGGTTTTGGCATGGGTGATAAGACATGTAGGAGGTTTCAAGGATCTCATCAGTTGGGATTCAATGAGGTCAACAAGATGGTATGATATTATGAGGATTATAGAGATATGTTATATAGATGTGGATAAAAGTACAAGACCTAGCATATAAGGTATGCCAAAAAAGCAATGTTTAGAATGTTGAAGAGAAGACATGCATATATGTAGATGAGAGGGAAATATGTACTTCAATGGATGCTTCTTTTGCTATGGAGAAAGCTTGTTTTTATGCAAGTATTACTATAATTGGTAATGACATAAGAGAGGGGGAGGGATTTTGTACATTCCTTATATCTTATGGTGATACATGATTTATAGATGTATTGATGGATTGTAACGTGCTCGCCGAAAGGTTGTCCAAGCACGTTTTAATGGTCCATCGAGAAATGAATCTAAGAATCGCTGCCCGGCACTCCCATGGAATGTTCTGAGGTTTGTCGCCTAGGGTTTGCCAAGTCCGCCTCGCAATGGAACATTCCCGGCCGAACCCACTAGGATCCACCTAAAATCCGAGTTCCTAGTGGCCAAGTCTGCTAATAGCATTCTAGCGTCACGTCCTGGACATTCTACTTTACGCAGAGATACCCAAGCCGAAGCGCACCCATGCCGCACTTGGTTCAAAGAGAATGGGAAACGAGAGGGATGCGCCGCTCAACCTCTCTGCCCGTAGGGCATAGTCCCATTCCGGTCCCCTAAAACGACATGAATCGGGTTCTAACCTAATATTACCAAAAGCTCGTATGATTGAGGACCTTGTGAGAAGCCTCCCAGTCCTTTGGGACCACTGTTCTGTAGGACGGCCTCATCGGGGGTTTCGTCCACTTGCTCCCGTCAATAGGCATTCTTTAGTTATCTAATTAGGTCCTACCACATTTATGTGTGACATTTAAAATAAGCTTTCTTAATTAAGCCTTTTAGGGAATAGAGTTTGTTCACGTAACTTACGGCACTGACATGAAAACAGTTCAAACAAGTTCCTTGGAAGCAAACTTTATATTAGAATTTTAATTAAGATACAAGTCTTGTCCAAAAAGGACGATTTCCGCAATTTGTGAGGATGCATCTTATTTCCTCTAAGTTTTCACCCTTGCACTAGTAACATGGCATCGAGAATCCATCTCGAGTCACGTAGATCGTTTGAATAGGACCTGGAGGCAGGGAATTTATAGCCAGAGTCTCCCATGGCATCCAAGCGTCCTCCTACATACAAACTAATCCGGAGAGACCTCTCGTGGCGAGTTTGATCCACGTTCTCGTCACGGTTATTTAGAACCCCCTTGGCTAGGGTTGGCGGCTAGCTGGGGATAGCTTGGCGCGCCCTCCATGAATTCAACCTGATTGATTATTCAAATTTCTTTTGTGAGATTGGGTCATACATTCCTTTCACATACAGTGATTCTAGATTTGCAAGCACAAGTAACAATGAAGGCGAGTGCTCAGGACATCTATTAAGGTGGAGTTCCTATTTTTGAATGCTGTTGTGCCTCTACGCGCACACCCTGTAAAAAAATCTAGAGTGTGGCTTCTTTTTAGATTTAGAGAGCCAGTGCCATTTTAGACATTAGCGTTAGTGTCCATAGTTCAAAAATATTAGATTTTAGTCAAATTTTAATATTCTAGATATTATCTATTGTAAAAAAAATCTACAAAACTATAGACAACTTTTAGATTAGGATGACATGTAAAAGAAAGCATGTAGCTTTTAGCTAATTTGAGAGGTTTTTATGTTAAAAGAGAGATTAGTGAAATCGCATGACGCGCGATCGTTGTTTTCAGGCAGTGAACAGCACTCCGAAAGTGGGAGATGGAGAAGGAGTGATTTGGTAGGATTCTGGACAGGTATCCTGGTATTTAACCCCCCTTTCGGAGCCATTGGAAGCATCAGATTGGTGATTTAAGTAGCATAGAGGAAGGTATTATTTTGTACACGTTTTTGTCTATTAGAGTTATATTTTCTCATAATGTTGAAAGAAACTGACATGCTTCATCTCTTTAGTATTCTTCTATATTTTCTAATTCTTTTTTTGAAGTATTCTTCTACATCTTCAATCTCTTCGAACCCTTTCTCTTCTGTCTACTCCTCTCCTTGAATCTACCTTCACCCTACTGCCACTTATCTTCAAGAACTTGGCTTGAAACCTTCAACTCTTCTCTTATCTCTACCATCTCTGGAGTCTAAGCTCTTGAACCCCCATACATTCTTCTCTTGCCAAACCCCTGTGGTGATGTTCAGTCCTACACGCTGCGACATTGGTGAACCCAACGTGAAGGTCGGTGTAAGAGAACTCCAAGATGGGGGATTCTTCAGGAGATACTCTACAACAATTGGTGCGCATACTGCAGCAGACTCAACAACAACAAATCCAAATGTTACAACAATAACAACAACAAAGGCAAGAAGAAGAGAAGATTGATTCCACAGCTATCAAGGCCCTAGAAGAAGTTGGGTGTGAATTAAAATAATTTAATGGTCAAAATGTCTATGTTTTCATTTGTTTGTATGTTGAGAAAATGCTCTTCTTTGGTGTACCGCAACATGCATGGAGCCATTATTTTGCCAGACTAGCCAAGCATGGTCTTCAAGAAAGAATCCATGGTCTTTTCCAACAAGATGCGGATTGGGCTGCATTCAAAAAAGCCCTACGCGAAGAATTCTTCTTAGAAGACTCTGGCCTTATGATGAAGAGAAGTTTCACTGAATGGGTTGAAAAACCCAACAAAGTTTTAGCTGCAACAGCTCTATACCATGAATTTGAAAGTAAATTTGGACAACTTGATATATACTGAAGACCAACAAAGTATGAAAGGTCAGAAGATTGAATTATTCCTTAAGGCTGCAGATCCCATTCTGCAAGAAAAGCTTGCTGATCACCTAGAAGATGCTACCTCCGAATCAGGAGTCAAGACAACATGGACAGATGTTACTGATGTAGTTAACATGATTGCTCAAAGAGAGAGGATGTGACTAATATTGGGCTCTACTTCAACTTCAATAACTCCATTGATGGAGCTTGTTTCACCTTCAAAATCCCCTATTCCTTTGACTATGTTGCTAAAAATTAGATTATTACTCAACTTCTTCATACCATCAAAGATCCTTTATATGACAATATCATCACTACTTTGTCTAACAAGGATGATATCCACTTTGACAAAGCATGTATATCTCTTATTGAATATTCTCAACATCATGAGCATCATTTGGAAAAATCTGATGCTGTTTTGGTCACTCGCGAACAAAGGGATTTTGATGCTGCTTTTGTTGCTCGCAAGCGTACCAATTGCAGTGGCTTCAGAATTATCATTCTCTTCCTGTCAAGAAGTTTGTTTACCTTGCGGATGATACGACTTGTCAAGTCAAAGGAGTGGGTGATTTATATTTGGGGACTGTTTCATCCACTAGAATATTAAGAGGAGTTTTTCATGTTCCAGATTTGCAAAGAAATCTTCTTTCTGTTGCTCGTCTAGTTGATCTTGGTTTGTTTGTTGGCTTTGATCATAATCAATGTCGTATAGAGGAAGACAGACATACTATAGCAGTGGCTCCTCAACATGGTAATCTATTTGAGCTATCTTTGAACGATACGGTTGCAAATGTTGTTACTGCCCCTGGAGATGCAGATTGCAAATTATGGCATCAATGATTTGCACACTCTGATTTTGCCAAAATTCTTGATCTTCATCGTCATGGTCTTGTGCAAGGTATGGATCTTAAATCTCATCCACGTATGGGAATATGTGAGTAGTGTGCACTTGGAAAACACCATCGTTCGCCTTTCCACACTTCTACTTCATCACATTTCTGTGCTCTCTTGGATTTGGTTCATACCGATATTTGCGGTCCTTTTCCTGCCTCAAAGTCTCAATATCAATATTTTATAACTTTCATTGATGATTTCTCACGGTACACACATGTCTATCTTCTTCGACATAAGTCTAAGGCTTTATCTATATTTAAACAATACAAGATAAGTGTGGAGCTTCAAACTGGATTCTCTATAAAGACTCTTCGCAGTGACAATGGCGGTGAATATGTATCCAATATATTTGATGACTTCTGTAAGGATCAATGTATTCATCATGAGTTTACAGTTCCTTATTCTCCTCAGCAAAATGGTGCTACTGATGAGCGCAAAAATCGCACTATTCTTAATGCTATACGTTGCATGCTTATACACTTTGGTTTGTCTCGAAGGTTTTGGACTGAAGCACTTCTAACAGCCGTTTTATTCAAAATCATCTTCCAACAACTGCACCTGTTGGTAAAATTCCTATAACAATCTGGACAGGGAAGACACCTTCAGTCTCTCACTTTCGCACATTTGGCTGCATTGCTTATATTCATGTGCCCAAGGACACTCGACATAAGTTGGATCCTCCAGGTTTGAAGGTTATTTTTCTTGGTTATTCAGATCATTCCAAAGGTTACAAATTTTATGATCCTTCTACTCAAAAGGTTATCATTAGTCGTGATGCTATATTTGATGAGAAGACTATGGGTGGCACATGGTCGTTAGATGTTTCAGATGATACACAGTCTTTGCTTAGTGGATTTCCTTACTTGCTTTGTGAGTCTACTAATTCTGATGATCATAAACCTCCTTCACCTCCAAAGAAGATTGATGAAAATTTGGAGATATATGTCGATCTTCCTATTGAGATAGAGCATGGATTCTATTCTATTGAATATGATGTCTTTGATGATGCTATGCCTGTCCAAGGGGATCCAATATCGTATATGGAAGCTATCAATTCGTCTCAAAGGGATAAATGGCAAGAAGCTATGCAAGTTGAGTACGATTCTTTAATCTCCAAAGGTACATGGATTCTTACTGAACTCCCCCCAAACCGTGTTCCTATCAAATGTAAATGGCTTTATAAAACCAAGACCAAAGCTGATGGCTCGTTTGATAAGTTCAAAGCACGACTTGTTGTAAAAGGTTACTCGCAGATTGCAGGAGTAGATTATCAAGAAAGATTTTCTCCCATTGTGCGCTCCACAACTGTTCGTATGCTTTTGGCTTTTGCAACACTATTTGATCTAGAAATTCACCAAATGGATGTTAAAACGGCTTTTATCAATGGAGATCTTGAAGAAGAAATCTATATGGAGCAACCTGAAGGTTTTATGATTGCAGGAAAGGAGCATCTTGTATGCCAGCTTCATCGTGCATTATATGGATTGAAGCAAGCCTCTCGTGCTTGGTATATCAAGATTGATTAGTTCCTCACATCTAAAGGTTTTGTTGCATGTTTTGCTGACCCAAATCTTTACATCAAAAGGGAGAAAAAATGTTTTATTATTCTTGCTCTATATGTTGATGATACTATTCTTGTGTCAAATAATATTGCTTTCTTGGATGCTATGAAGAAGCTTTTATCGACTGCATTTGAAATGGTGGATCTTGGTGAGATACATTCTTGTTTGGGTATTCAAGTTCAACGACACCGACAACAAGGCATTCTTCTTCTTCGCCAGACAAAGTTTATTAATGATATTGTTAAGAAGTTTGGGTTGACAAATGCGCACTCTGCCAACACGCCCATTCTTTCGAGCTCTACCAAGGGTATATCTACAACACGCAATGAAGAATCAGCCATTCATCAACCTTTTGCTAATCTTGTTGGTTGTCTTCAATTTATTGGTTTAAACACAAGACTAGATATTTTATTTGCAGCTAACTTTTTGGGATAGTATCTTTCTTTCCCTTCCACTATTCATTGGAGTGCTGCAAAACGTATTCTTAAGTACCTCAAGGGTACTAAGGAGTTTGGTCTTATTTATCGTCGTCGAGAGGATTCTTCTTTATCTTCTTCAACTTCTCTTGACCTTATTGGATATACAGATGCTGATTGGGCAAGTTCACATTTATCCATGCGATCTACAAGTGTGAATTGTTTCTTTGTAAATGGATGTTTGGTTTCTTGGTCCAGCAAGAAACAACGATGTGTTGCGGTTTCTACAACTGAGGCCAAATATGTTGCTGCATCATTAGCAGCTCGCAAGCTAGTTTGGCTTCGACAACTACTTGCAGATTTGGGACATCCTTCATCATCTAGTACACCTCTTGGATGCGACAACCAAAGTGCTATTAGTCTTACCAAAGACAATATACAACATAGTAAATCAAAGCATATTGCTATTCATTATCATTATGTTCGATATGAAGTCAAGAAAGGTTCCATTATGGTGGAGCGTTGTCTCGGTGATCAAATGGTTGCAGACATCTTCACAAAAGCTCTTAGTGAAGCTCGCTTTAGTTCATTAAGACATGCAATTGGTATTCCCTTGTTCTCCCCAAGGGTTTTTTCACTCGCAGCCAGAGACCTTTGTTTGAATGGGGATGTTACAACTATATATATCATCTCTCACTTGACTTGGGTCTCATCTATATATACTAACTCTACATCAATATGAATCATTCTTTGGGAGCATGTCTTGTGTATCTCTCTTGTACTCTCTCTCTCTCTCTCTCAACAGACTAATCAACCAACTCTTTCTTCTTCTATTCCTTCTAAAAATGATGTCATGGATGAACTTATTAAAAGCATGTGTGACCTTCATTTGAATCTTACAGAAATTAGTTCCAAAGTAGAGAAGCTGTGGATGTCAAAGTTGAAGAACGAGGACGATCATCAACTCAAAGACCCATGAGAGACGGCTCTAAGGGGCGATGTATTTGGTGCGATAGCCAACAACATGACAAGAGGGAGTGTTCTGCCTTTCATGAGGCTGAACAGAAGCTCGTCTTTTGGAAAGACGAAAAAATCCATGCAGCTGAAATTGGTGACGAATAACTGGTTGAACCGATAGATTTTTTTTCCGCCTTTGCACATGTGGCTGACGTCAACCATAAAGAATTCTTAATTGAAGAAAAGAGAAGAAGAGAAGATGAACCAGGGCCTTCCTCTTCTGGCACTCCAAAACGGGTAACTAGAAGAACGCCTGAACAACCAAAGATTGCTGAAAATATAACCCCAAATCAAGAGATGGAGGATGTGCCACAAACAAAAAAGATTGAAGGAAAGAAGAAAGGCAAGCAACCAGGCTACAAATTGCAATGTGACATAGAATCTACAATCGATCTCAAATGAGTCCTAGAAGAAAGAATTCTAGGAAGCAAAATTGAATTCACCTTAAGCGAAATTCTTGGAATTTCCGAATGTGAATTCCATGATGTAATTATTAATGTAATCAAAAGGAAAAGACAATATGTTGGTGATAAAGCTGAAGAAACAGTGCATGCTTTTTTGCAAGTTCTTCGAGTTTGTGCAGGATGAAGAGAAGCTGACTTCACAAGGAATTCATCTTGAAGCAGTTAAAAAATTAATTGTAGCAATTGAAGCTGAAGATAAAGAAAACATGAATGCAAAAATTAAAGAAGTGAAAGCTGAAAATGTAATGGTCGGCTAGTCCAAACCAGTTGGGCAGCCCATCTCTCAAAAAGAAGGCCATCTACAGCACATGCATGAGGAGGAAGAGGTTCGGTTCATTCCAAGCAGTCACTACTCCCGTACGCATTGGGCAAGAGCAACAATGGAGACATTCGTCAAAATTGGAGAAAAAGAAACACCATGTATTGCACTCTTAGACCATGGCTCGGAGATAAACGTCATAGCAAGGAGTCTCTATGAAAGTGGCGGATGGCCCATAGATGTTGATCCAGGATGGCGAATGAGAGCTGCAAACAACTCTTCTAGAGAGTTTTATGCTGCCTGTCCTAATATGCAGGTAACTATTGGAGACATAAAAGACAATTTTCACTTTTTTGTTCAAGACTCTTGTAGTTACCCTATCATTCTTGGGCAACCTTACATTTCTAAAGCCCGCTTGGAAATAAAAGCTCTTGATGATGGTTCTTCTTATCCTTGAATCCAAAGCAAGGATAATGAACGAGCTGTCCAATTTCTTACTGTGTGTGTTAACCATCATCGAAACAGAGATCAACTGCATGATTATCCTGTGCCTCCTAATGCCCGAGAATTCAAGGGTTTTTGGGCTGCACTACTATAAAACGAGGCTATGGTAGTGCGTCATGTAAAAAGATTGAACCTCATGCTATAGAAATTGTGTCTCTAGAAAATTTGTATGTATGTATAGCCAATAGTATGGGCTGTTATAAGTCTCTTCCGCCCATGACTAAGGTTGAAAGAAAATATTTATGTCATGTAAAAAGGGAGTTGAAAACTTATGTCATGATGGCTGAAAATGAAGATATTTTGGGCATTCTTTTTTGGATTGATTACTACTGACACATTGGCTGGAATATATGCAGCTGCTCATGCAGATAATCAGGCAAAAAGTCAGTCCATAGAAGTATGTACATTGGATTTTCATCAAACAATTCAATAATTTGTTGAGCAGGAAGACATTGGTTTACTCAATAAGGTTGAAGTGCAAGTGGAGACAAAATACAAGACTGTGGATAAGAAAGTCAAACCTGTGGCAGTCCCACTGCCTCGTGAAAGTGAAGGGCTGGCTGATAGGGTAGCAAATCAGCCAAGTCTTCGTGATCCTTCCAACATTTTCACATCTGAAAGTATAAAAGAGCTCAAAATAGGTGAAAATTATTTCCTTTCGCTGCGGCTGAAAAACACTTTTTTATGCAAATGCTAATGAAACATGAAAAAGATTTTGCATTTAAACCAAGTGAAATAGGTTGTCCCACATGTGCCTTGGAACCTTAGGCCTATTCTTGTTCCAAGGGCGCATTTGCCCAAATTACTGGAACTTCTAAATGAAAATATTAGAATGAAGATTTTAGAACCTTCTTCAACGCCCTACTCAAACCGATGGTTTACTGTGCCCAAGAAAAATGGATCTTTACGATTCATTCAAGATCTACAGCCTGTTAATCGTGTCACAATCCGAAATGTTGGTTCGGGTCCAATTGTTGATGAGTTTGCTAAAGCTTTTGTAGGTAGAGCAATTTATTCAAGATATGACCAATTTCAGCTTTCATTAGAAAGCCGAGATATTACCACAATGAAGACACCTCTTGGATTGGTCCGCATGTGTACTCTACCACAAGGTGCAACAAACTCCGTAGCCCATATGATGAATGCCATGCACAAAGTCTTAAGGGACTTTATTCCACAACTTACTCTTCCATTTCTTGATGATGTACCTATCAAGGGATGTGAAGTCAATGAAAAGAATGAGGAGCTTGATGAAGATGGCTACAAGACATTTGTAGTTAACCATATTCATGATTGTGACATGATTTTGACAAGGCTAGAAGAGGTACATCTTACCCTTTCTGGAGCTAAGTCGATTTTTGGAGTAGACGAAGTCCTAGTGGTCAGTCATCTATGTGGCCCCTATGGATGCAAACCTTCTCCAATCAAGATAGATGCCATCAGTAGAATGCAAGAAAAATGCACAAATGTTTCAGAGGTGAGAAGATTGATTGGCGCATGTGTATTCTATCTCATATGGATACCAGATTTTGCTCATGTAGCCGAAAATCTTTATCAATTATTAAGAAAAGGCCAAAGATTCTCTTAGGGTAATGAGCATACTCTCACTATGCATAAATTAAAGAAGCTGTTAATTTCAGTCCCCACTCTCCAAAGGGTTGATTATTCAAATGGTCAACCCATCATCCTTACTGTGGATACAAGTCCCATTGGGATAGGATGGGCTGTTGGCCAAGAGGATCTTGAAGGTAACATGTATGCAATTCGTTTTGGAGCAAAAGTTCTCAATGAATGTTAAAGAAGGTATGCATAAGTAAAAAGGGAATTGTGGGGAGTTGTAACAACATTAAAGTGTGATCATGAATACTTTATAGGTGCTTCCGTAGTGGTAAAAACTGATTGTCTTCCACTCTTGGGCATGATTGCCAACTGCTCTACACCCGACATTGCTATGCTAAGATGGATTGCATATATTAAATCTCTCAACCCCGAATTAAAGCATATTGCAAGAAAGGTGAATCTAGTTGCTGACATGCTATCACATGCAAGATATGACAATGAAGAAGAGTTGATGGAAGAAGATGAAGCCGAAGAATCTATACTTGTTGAATTTTATTCCATGGCTGCTAAAAATACATTTTTAGTTACTGCATATACTGGTCCAAAGCTGAAAACAATAGAATGGTCAACTAGAAGCTAGCATGCTCATTGCATTGCTCAAGTTCTAGCTCATTTCCTTGAAGAAGATTATGAAGAAGATTGGCTAAAGATCGGCCAATATTTGAGCACAATGAAGAAGAAGGAGACTTGGACTGATGAGGAGTTCAAGCATATCAAGAGGAAATCTTATGGCTTTTTTCTTAAAGAAGGACATCTATGGAAGCACTCAAAGAAGAAGGAAGGAGCGTCTGTTTGAGTTTTAGGTAACAAAAGATTGCAACAACAGGTAATGAAGGAACTTCATGAAAGCTTGTGGGCTGGCCATAGAGGCATATGGGGAACCTTTAGTAAAGTCAAAGAAAAATATTGGTGGCAAAACATGTATCGGGACATAGCACATTTTGTTGAAACCTGTTATGTGTGTCAAATGTATTCTATGGTTAAGCATCAAGATGGGTTACAACCGACTTATCCCTCTTGTCTATACATTATAGGTGGGTTATTAATCTTGTAACCATGCCTACAAGAACATGGAATATACAATATTTAGTGCTTGCAAGAGAGGATCTAACCAACCAAGTTGAAGGCAAAGCCTTAACAACCAAATCCACTCAAGCTGTTTGTCATTTTTTGCTTGAAGAAGTGTTTTGTAGATATGCTTGTGTGGGTAAAGTAACTACAGATAGAGGAGAGTTGGATGTTGATGAGGCACGCAACTTCTTTGCTCAATTGGGTATTAAGTTGGCTTTAACATCAGCATACAACCCTGAAGGCAATGGAAAGAGTGAGAGAGGTCATCAACCTATTCTCAAAGCTCTAGCAAAGTCTTGTAGAGGAAATATCAAAGAATGGCCTAAAATGCTACCTTTTGCATTATGGGTTGACCGGACTACTCACAGTTCAGTGACTGGCTATATGCCAGCTGAACTTATACATGGACAACAATCAATTATGCCAATTGAAAAATCTATTCTCACATGGAGTCTTCTACCTTGGAAGGAAGGGATTAGTAGAGAAGAGTTGTTGACTTTGTGCATATGGCAGCTAGAAAGAAGGCTTGAAGATGTTCAAGCAGCTATTGAGAAGCTA
Organism: Lygodium microphyllum; assembly: GCF_053477565.2. Classification (NCBI taxonomy): domain Eukaryota; kingdom Viridiplantae; phylum Streptophyta; class Polypodiopsida; order Schizaeales; family Lygodiaceae; genus Lygodium; species Lygodium microphyllum. Next base: position 143,668,986 of record NC_141148.1, read on the forward strand.
AAGATAGCAAGACTAAAGAAGAGAAGAAGATTTGATAAGCGACATTGACTTGGGCCAAGAGCAATTCAAGAAAATGACTGGGTGCTTGTCTATGACAGTAGCTTAGACAATCAATACAGTGCTTCTAGGAAGGTGGTGAAGCGTTGGTTTGGTCCATATGTGGTAAAGGTCGTTCATGACAATGCTACATATTCATTGGTTGAATTGGATGGAACAAGCATGAAGATACCCAAAGCTGGAAAAAGAATCAAGCTCTTCAAATGAAGAGAAAGTTCAACATATGAGCTAGAAGACTTGAATATAATTCAAGAACATGAAGACATAGAGGAAGAAGAAGAGACAGAAGATGAAGACATTGACATGGCGGAAGATACTTCTTCTGACACTACAAATCCGTAAGACTTTGGCACATGCCAGAGGATGTGCAGGTTAGGAGGGGATGGATGTCATGCCGCTATGTGCACACCATGTAAAAAAATCTAGAGTGTGGATTTCTTTTAGATTTAGAGAGCCAATGCCATTTTAGACATTAGCGTTAGTGTCCATGGTTCAAAAATATTAGATTTTAGTCAAATTTTAATATTCTAGATATTATCTATTGTAAAAAAAATCCACAAAACTATAGATAACTTCTAGATTAGGATGACATGTAAAAGAAAGCATGTAGCTTTCAGCTAATTTGAGAGGTTTTTATGTAAAAAGAGAGATTAGCGAAATCGCATGACGCGCGATCGTTGTTTTCAGGCAGTGAACAACACTCCAAAAGTGGGAGATGAAGAAGGAGTGATTTGGTAGGATTCTGACAGATGTCCCGGTATTTAACCCCCCTTTCGGAGCCATTGGAAGCATCAGATTGGTGATTTAAGCAGCATAGAGGAAGGTATTATTTTGTACACGTTTTTTTCTATTAGAGTTATATTTTCTCATAATGTTGAAAGAAACTGACAGGCTTCATCTCTGTTAGTATTCTTCTATATTTTCTAATTCTTTTTTTGAAGTATTATTCTACATCTTCAATCTCTTCAAACCCTTTCTCTTCCGTCTACTCCTCTCCTTGAATCTACCTTCACCTTGCTGCCACTTATCTTCAAGAACTTGGCTTGAAACCTTCAACCCTTCTCTTATCTCCACCATACATTCTTCTCTTGCCAAACCCCTGTGGTGATCTTCAGCCCTACGCGCTGCGACAATGCTTAACATTCACCCTTCTTGGGTCTTTCTTGCCTTGGAGTCAATCTCCATGATCTTCTGAGGGATAGAGAATACCCTCTTTCCAACCTCACTCCTATGTGATAGGAGAGAGAAATTACACAATTGGATCTATATCTGATAGTTTTTGGATGGTAGCTACCCTAGTTTGCTAGCCTTTAGTCCAATGTTCTTGTCTTGGGATGGCAGGTCTTAAATAATTCAACCTAGGATTTTAATTGGTTATTTGGTAACCATTTTTCTCCTTAGAACCTTATCAGATTTCTAAGTTTACCCTAGGGTCTCACTCCCTTAAGAATTTGTAACAGAAACTTCATTCCTCTGGCAAGTTAAGAGTAAACTAAGCCCTATTGCAATCCTTAGATGCTTGCGAGCGTCAAATGTCATGTGGCAAATGGTCGTCCTTCCTTGTGGATACGACATTCGAGTTTTCTTGTATTGGCTTCGAGATGTATCATATTTTGAAAATGATATCTCCAATGGTGTTTTGGACTCATCGTAGCTAGTTGTTAGGATAGAAACCAAAGAGCATGGTTACTTGACTCTAAGTCAACATATGATCGTAACAATAATTTGACCTATTTACGATTAAATTCTAATAGAGTGAAATCAAACCCTAGCATTACTTATCATATAGGATTTCATTTACCAAACCGCCTCTTTCAATGAAGTTCAGCAATTCACATGCGCATCTTAAATCTATCTTTTAAGATGCACCCCTATTATGTAGTGCAATTGAAGCTGTCCATGATGCCATGCAAATTTAGATGCAAGTCTTTGCTGAGTTGATGATACGATGCGGGATTCCCATTCATGAAAATTCCTTCTAGTGCATTTATGCAAATCATAAAGCGTGACTTAAGTATTTAAGTACGAGTGTACATGAGTTCATCGTAAATGCAAGTTAATTCACTCTAATGGTCTACAAGATGCAATTGACCCACACAGAATATTGATATACATTGGCATTCTACGATGCATTTGCAAAATTTCAAACCTAATACTCAGCTTAGTATTGCAACAACCTGTAGATATACAATCTATTCGTGGCGATTCATGGTTATTTAGCCTTTACAACTACCTTTCGAGTTATGCAAGTTACCCAATGCGAAGTATGACTTCTTCCTAATGATGTCCATGCTTTACTATTCGGTTCAAAGTACTAGACATGGTAGCGGTACCTAGTCTTGGAGTGTCGAATTAGCGTTTACACCCAATAACCCGTTCGTGTTAATGGTGGCATCTTTGCCCGATCCTCCTTCCATAGTCGCGACCTTTCCCATTACTTGCGAGAGTTTGTACTCCGGGGCCATTACGAAGCTTGGAATATGGCCTTCACTCCTCTCAGAGCACTCCTTTGCGTCGGAGTTCCCTATGCCTTGCCTTGACTTTCACGATCTTTTTGTCAACTAGAGGTAGTCGATGGAGAGATCTCAGGAAATGGCAATGGGGAGAGAGGGATACTTGAGGCTTCATCCAAGAAATGAATTTCCCTTGAGCCTCTTCTCTCTCTCTCTCTCTCTCTCTCTCTCTCTCTCTATCTCTCTCTCTCCATTGTTCTCTTACTCCAAGGTTACCCTTTCCTCTCCCTCTCCCTCTCCCTCTCCCTCTCTCTCTCGCTCTCCCTCTTTCTCAAACCAGGAGTAGGGGGGAGAAAGAGGAGAATTATTGTGTTTTTTTGCTTAAGGAGGGGGGGGGGGATTATATAGGGGAAAGATGGGTATTAATTTTGGGGGGGGAATGCTATGCTAAGGGCTCCTTAACTTCACAGGACCCCCTGATTAACCCATTTCCCTGTGGCTATTAAGGGGAAGGAAGGAATATTGGGGGGTTGGAGGTGGCACACGTGTGCCTTTCCCCCCATCAAAATTTTTGTGCTCACCATCTTCATGGCTTGTGATCCTTGGAAGATCCATCATCACCACATCAACTCCCTCTTGCCGTCATGATATCCTCCTCTACCTCTGTCGACTGCCTGTTTAGCTCCCCCTCTCTTCACCAACTGGTGGTGTCGCCAAGGAGGGGGTCGTAATTTTTTTTGTTTTTAATTGAATTTTAAGGGGGGGTCCTTACAGCAGAATATTACATCCTTCTCCCCTTAAGGAATCAAAATGTCCTCATCTCAAAAGGAATTGGGGGTATTGTTGGTTGAGAGTAATCTCGTCAATCCATGCGGCAACTTCTTCTGGATAGTCCTTCCATTGGATGAGGTACTCTTTGAGGGTCCTACTCCTCAATCTCTTTTCTCAAATGTCTAGGATTCTATCTGGCCAGAGCTCAAGGACTCCTTGGCCCATTACAACTTGTTGATAATTGAGTATATGAAAAGGATTGGATACATATTTCTTTAGTAGGCTAACATGAAATACATTGTGAACCTTTATATTCTTGGGAAGTTGGAGTTTGTAGGCATTGGGCCCTAGGCACTCGAGAATCCTGTAGGGTCCGAAATACCTTGGACTCAATTTCTTAAATTCTTCCAATGATAAGGAACTCTTCTTGGGTCGTACATGAATAAAAACCATATCCCCTTCTTTGAAGAGTCGCTCTTGTTTATTTAGATCTGCATAGGCTTTCTGCCTATCCTTGGCGGCTCTAATGTCTTGTCTAATGATCTTGACTTGCTCATCCATTTCCTCAAGCATTTTTCTAAAAGCTTCTACCCTTAAGGTAGGATCTAAAAAGTTCAATGGAGTACGACAATCATGCCCATATAATGCTGGAAAAGGTGTCATTTGAATGCTTGTTGGTAGGAAGCATTATAGGTGAACTCTCCATTTCTTGGGTTCATGACAACAATATGCTCTAAGGATATCTTCAAGGACTTGGTTGACCCTCTCTGTTTGGCCATCAGTTTGAGGGTGATAGGCTGTATTCAAATAGAGTCTAAAGAGGATGATGATGAAAGTGAAGATGTAGATTTTGAGAGCAATATGGAAGAAGCTATCCACAGGAAGAGGATACTAATAAGGAGGAAGTCCCATAGGCCATAGAAGTTGAAGATCCCATGTTGCTAGATATAATGACTATGGTTCCCTTTGCAATGATAAATGAATCTCATCATATGCAAAAGATTTATAAGAAGTTGATTAAGAAAAATAAGCATTTTCTTGGTAGTGGTTCTTGTCTCCCTCAACTATCCTTCTTGAGAAATGATGATGATGAGTCATCTCACCAAAAAGCACCAGTCCCACAACCTAAACTAAACTTAGATGATCCCTATTATGTGACATGGCTGGATGCATAATCCCTCTCCAGAAATGAGATGTGAAGAGGGAATCGCGGTCACTAATGACCCTTCTAGGCAATCCATGAGTTTGAATATCTCTTTGATGAACAATTTGGCAATATCTGAAGCTTTATAGTTTGTCTTGACTGGAATGAGGTGTGCAACCTTGGTGAGAATGTCTATTATAACCATAATTGAATTGTATCCTCCTTGGACTGAGGGTAACCCAACAACAAAGTCCATGCTGATAAATTCCCACTTCATTTGGGGAATTTCAAGAGGTTGCAGCTTCCCAAGCATCTTGACATATTCTGCCTTAATGCGTTGGCAAGATAAACATTCCGTGACATATTTGAGCACGTCTCCCTTAAGTCTTTCCCAATGGTAGCTTTTTATAATCATGTTAAGGGTCTTGACATGCCTAGGATGGCATGAAAAGGGGGAGTCATGTGCTTCCCAAAGTATTCTTTGTTTGAGTTTCTTGCTTGAGGGTATGCATAATCTTGTCCTGAAATAGGCAAGTCCCTCATTGACTGAAAATTCTTGATACTTGACCTTAAGTCTAGGGTTTTGGTCATTTTCCAAAATCTCCTTTAACATCTTCAGATATTCTGGGTCATGGCTAGCTTCCTCCTTAGCTAGTTTAAGGATAGGGTTGCTAGGCCTTGACATCATAGTTGCTAATGATTCCGCCATTGAGGGTTCCTCCATGATAAGAGAGTTGAGGAATGCCTTGCAACTTAAGGCATTAGCGACCACATTCTCTTTACCAAGTCTATATACCTGATCTCAAAGTCATATTCTTACAGAACCTCAATCCAATGCCATTGCCTCATATTGAGGTCAGTCTGAGTGAAGATCCATTTAAGGCTCTTATGGTCCATGACAAAAGAGAACTTGCTACCAAGCAAATAGTGTCGCCAAAGCTTGAGAGCATGAATAATTGCTAGTAGTTCTAGGTCATGGGTGGCATAATTCCTTTCATGGATTTTTAGCTTTCTCGAAGAATATGCTATAGGATGGCTTTCTTGCATTAGTACATAGCCTAGTGTAAGTGAGCTAGCATTCGTGACAACTTCGAATTCCTTGCTCAAGTCAGGGAGTTTTAGAATTGGTGCTATCACTAAGCTATGCTTGAGTTGATCAAAACTTGATTGTTTAGTGGGCATCCATGCTATGGCAATCTGCGTTTTTAGCAAATTTGTGAGGGGTGTTGCGATTAAGGCATAGTCCTTAATGAAGATCCTGTACCAGCCTATTAATCCAAGGAAGCTACATACTTCTTTAATAGTAGTTGGTGGAGGCCACTCTTGGACATCCTTAACCTTTGTAGGGTCTACAGAGATTCCTTCATTTGACACAATAAATCCAAGATGTTTGATTTGCCTCTTGAGGAAGGCACACTTTTTCTTCTTGGCATAGAGCTTATGAGTCCTCATGGTCTCAAGGACGATGCAAACTTGGGACTCATGATCCTCCTCTTCCTTGGAATAAACCAAGGAACCATCAAAGAAGACAAGCACAAAAGCATCAAGATATGGTCTAAAAAGGACATGCATTAGCCTGTTAAAGGTGGCAGGGTCATTAGTCAATCCAAAAGACATTACTGTGAATTTGAAATGACCAAATTTGGTGTTGAATGCTGTCTTAGGAATATCCTCTTCTTTGACACGGATCTGGTAGTATCCTGACCTCAAATCAATCTTGCAGAAGATTTTTGCTCTGTGCAATTGATCAAGTAACTCATCTATCCTTGGGATAGGATATTTATTCTTGACGGTTACTTGGTTCAGGCCTCTATAATCAATGCAAAGGCAAAGTGTACCATCCTTCTTCTTTTGGAACAAGACTGGTGCCCCCCAAGGAGAACAAGACTGGTGTCCCCCAAGGAGAACTGCTGGGGCGTATGTACCCTTGGTCCAATAGCTGCTTGAGTTATTTCTTTAGCTCAATAGCTTCAGGAATGGACATCTTTTGGGGTCTTTTTGCAACTGGTGCAGCTCCTAGTATTAGCTTAATCACATGATCTACTTCCTTGGCCGTGTGGTAATTTTGTCAATTCCTCTGGAAATACACCCGCATACTCTTTTAGCCATGATGGTTCTTCATTAGAGTCCTCTACCTGCTCTGGTTTGTTTAGCTTGATCAGATAGACATGTAACCCTTTTCTTATTCCTTGAGCTATTCGTGTTGCCTTAGCTAACTGGATCTTTGGTTTACCTGCTTCTCCTTGAGTTATAACTAGCTCACCTTTAGGATTCCAAAAAGAGACTTGTCCTTTCCCACAATGGATGTGAGTGTCGTTGGGAATTAGCCAATCCATCCTGAGTAGGCACTCATGGACTCCTAGATTCATCACCTTGAACCCAACAGATGTGGGCTCATTTCCGAGTAGGAATTCCACCTTAGCTATTTGTCTAGTGCAAGTGATTTCTCGCCCATTCGCTAGTTCGACAAGCAAAGTGGGTGCGACTACAGTGACTATCCCTAACCTTCTTGCACAAGCTAGTGAAATGAAAGAATGAGTGCTGCCACAGTCAATCAGGGTTTTGAATTTCTTACCTTGGTAATCGGATGATGTTTGGATTCCCGAAAAGGTTTGGGCCCTTTTTATGGAGAGTGACATGAACGAATGCCCTCTCAATCTCAGCTTCCATGGGCCTTCTTCTTCGTCGATTCCCTTAGTGGAGATATTGGAAGTTTTTGCCCTTCCCATTGGTGCACGACCGTGGCTACAACTGTGGCCACGGGTAGCTCTACCTTGGCCATTGAATTTTCATTGACGATGATCTTCGCCATGTTTGGGACATTCCCTTTTGAAGTGCCTAGGTTCATTGCAATGAAAACATTGCAGGCTTTGGTCAGTGGGGACAAAATCTCTGATTGCATTTGCTCTTGATTTCTTCCATTGGTCTTGACTCTGTTCTTGCGCTCTTTTAAATTGAGCTTTCAACATCCCTAGATTCAGGTCTTTGTAAGACCAAGGTCTATTATTCCTGGGCTTTGGCTAGACTTCTTGGGCAATAGGTCCCACTCTTATCAATGTGTCTTGCAAATCCAAAGGAGACAAATACTCATTGTCGGGGCTAGAACTTCAAGACCTATTGGAAAATACTCATTGTTGGGGCGTATTTTAGCAAGGAGACAAATCTCGAGCAGTACGCCTCCAGAGGCAGGCCCAACTGTTTCAATTTGAAGAACTCATTCATCTTCTGAGTTCTGTATGCAAGTGGCATGTACCTCCCCTACATTGCTTTCTTTAGCTTATCCCATGTTATTGTGCTTTCTGTGACTGCTTGGTCTTTACACCATTACTTCCACCAAAGCCTAGCTTCACCGGTGAGTTTGAGCTTGGTAATCATAGCCTGGTTTATAGGTGATGTTCCTACTGCACTAAAGTAATCCTCCATGGATTCAATCCATACTTCGGCATTAGCTTCAACAATCTTCCCTTTTCCGTCAAATTCTGGTGGTTTAATTTGTTTGAGAAGAAACTTCTTCTCTTGTGCCTTAGTTGTTGGCCTTAGTGCGGAAACAAGATTCTGGTTCTGCGCTTGGGGTTGTATGGATTGGAGAAATGGATTCTCAAGAAGCGGTAAGTCATGGGAAGTTCAGGAAATCCCAGTTTTTGATAGCCATGACATTTGTTTCGGCCCACCATTTTAATTTTGTCTTCTGCTTGCAAGACTTTAACCACCTCCTCATAGATATAGTGATTATGTTCTATTTGCCGGCATCCAATGTGTAGGATTGAGTTCACACGTGCCTCATGGAAGATGAAAAACTTGACGATCTTCAAGTCCTCCAACCACTTTAGCCTCTTTCAGATTGTTTTAAAGATAGGCGAGTCAATTGGCATCTATGTAGCAGTAACCCGCGCTCCAAGTCCAATGCCTTTCCACATACAGCGGTGAAGGGTTGTAGAGTCGATCCAAGTTCCCCATCATGTCGGACCGTCTGCGATAACTTGAAGAGTTCATAGCCATCTTGAACATGATATGAAATACGAGGAACTTGCTCCATACCTTGTAGGTCTAGAAATAGCAATAATCCACAAGTGAGTGAAAAAAAGAAAAATATTTTCCAATGAAAACATCACTTCGCTCTTCCCGATTTATTCCTATCGTGATTGTTTTATTCTTTGGTTTGCTTTGATACCAACTGTAATGTGCCTCATTGCCCAAGCACATTTTAGCGGTCCATCGAGAAACAAATCTAAGCGTCGTTGCCCGGCACTCCCAAGGAATTTCTGGGATTTTTCGCGTAGGGGTTCTCAAGTCCACCTCACAATGGAACAGAACCGACTAGGATCGACTTGAAATCTAGGTTCCTAGTGGCCAAGGTCTCCTAACAACATTCTAGCGTCGAGTCCTGGACATTCTACTTTACGCAGAGATACCCAAGCCAAAGTGGACCCATGCCCCACTTGGTTCAAAGAGAATGGGAAACGAGAGGGATGCGCCGCTCAACCCCTCTACCCATAGGGCATAGTCCCATTCCAGTCCCCTAAAACTATATGAATCGGGTTCATATTACCTAAATCTCATATGACTGTAGGACCTTGTGAGAAGTCTCCCAGTCCTTTGGGACCACCGTTCCATAGGACGGCCTCGTCGGGGGTTCCATCCCCTTGTTTCCATCAATAGGCATTCTTTAGTTATCTAATTAGGTCCTACCACATTTATGTGTGACATTTAAAATAACCTTTCTTAATTCAACCTTTTAGGGAATAGAGTTCATTCACTAACTTATCCCATTGACATGAAATCACTTCAAACAGTTTCCTTGGAAGCAAACTTATATTAGCATTTTAACTAAAATACAAGTCTTGTCCAAAAAGAATGATTCCCACAATCCGTGAGGATGCATCTTATTTCCACCAAGTTTTCGCCCTTGTACTAGTAACATGGCGTCGAGAATCCATCTCGAGTCACGTAGATCATTTGAATAGGACCCGGAGGCAGGAAATTTATAGCCAGAGCCCCTCTTGGAATCCAAGCATCCTCCTACGTACAACTAATCCATGAAGAGACCTCTCCTGATGAGTTCGGTCCACATTCTCGTCACGGTTATTTATAACCCCCTTGGCTAGGGTTAGCAGCTAGCTGGGGGTAGCTTAGCGTGCCCTCCATGACTTCAACCTGATTGACTATTCAAATTTCTTTTGTGAGCTTGGGTCATACATTCCTTTCACATACAGTGATTCTAGATTTGCAAGCACAAAACACAATGAAGGTGAGTGCTCAAGTCATCTGCTAAGGTGGAGTTCCTATCTTTGAACACTTAACATTCACCCTTCTTGGGTCTTTCTTGCCTTGGCGTCAATCTCCATGATCTTTTGAGGGATAGAGAATACCCTCTTTCCGACCTCACTCCTATGTGATAGGAGCAAGCAATTACGCAATTGGATCTATATTTGATAGTTTTCGGATGGTAGCTGCTCTAGTTTGCTAGCCTTTAGTCCAGGGTTATTGTCTTGGGATCGCAGGTCTTAAATAATTCAACCTAGGATTTTAATTGGTTATTTGGTAACCATTTTTCTCCTTAGAATCTTATCGGGGTTTCTAAGTTTACCCTAGGGTCTCACTCCCTTAAGAATTTGTAACATAAACTTTTGTTCATTCCTCCCGCAAGTCAAGAGTAAACTAAGCCCTATTGCAATCCTTAGATGCTTGCGAGCATCAAATGTCATGTGGCGAATGGTAGTCCTTTCTTGTGGATACGGCATTTGAGTTTTCTTGTATTGGCGTTGAGATGTATCATATTTTGAAAATAATATCTCCAATGGTGTTTTGGACTCATCGCAGCTAGTTGTTAGGATTGAAACCAAAGAGCGTGGTTACTTGTCAACATATGATCGTAACAATAATTTGACCTATTTACGATTAAATTCTAACTGATTCAAATCAAACCCTGGCATTACTTATCATATAGATTTCATTTATCGAACCGCCTCTTTCAATTAAGTTCAGTAATTCACATGCGTATCTTAAATCTATCTTTTAAGATGCATCCCTATTATGTAGTGCAATCAAAGCTTTCCATGATGCCATGCAAATCTAGATGCAAGTCTTTGCTGAGTTGATGATATGATGCAGGATTCCCATTCATGAAAATTCCTTTTAGTGCATTTATACAAATCATAAAGTGTGATCTAAGTATTTAAGTATGAGTGTACATGAGTTCATCGTAAATGCAAGTTAATTCACTCTAATGACCTGCAAGATGCAATTGACCCACATGGAATATTGATATACATTGGCATTCTATGATGCATTTGCAAAAGTTCAAACCTAATACTCAGCTTACTATTGCCACAACCTGTAGATGCACAATCTATTCGTGGCGATTCATGGTTATTTAGCCTTTACAACTACCTTTCGAGTTATGCAAGTTACCCAATGAGAAGTATGGCTTCTTCCTAATGAGTCCATGCTTTACTGTTTAGTTCAAAGTACTAGACATGGTAGCAGTACCTGGTTTTGGAGTGTCGAATTAGCGTTTACACCCAATAACCTGTTCATGTTAATGGTGGCATCTTTGCCCAATCCTCCTTTTGTTAGTCGCGACCTTTCTAGTTACTTGTGAGAGTTTGCACTTCGGGGACATTACGGAGCTTGGAATATGGCCTTCACTCCTCTTGGAGCACTCCTTTGTGCCAGAGTTCCCTACGCCTTGCCTTGACTTTCGCGATCTTTTTGTCAACTAGAGGTAGTCGATGGAGAGATCTCAGGAAATGGTGATGGAGAGAGAGGGATACTTGAGGCTTCATCTAAGAAAGGAATTGCCCTTGAGCCTCTTCTCTCTCTCTCTCTCTCTCTTCTCTCCCTTGTTCTCTTACTCCAAGGTTACCCTTTCCTCTCCCTCTCTCTCATCCTCACCATCTTCATGCCTTGTGATCCTCGGAAGATCCATCATTGCCATGTCAACTCCCTCTCACCGTCATGATCTCCTCCTCTACCTCCATCGATTGCCCATTTAGCTCCCCCCTCCCTTTTCCAGTTGGCGGCATTGCAAGGGAGGGGGTCATAATTTTTTTTAATTTTTAATTGCTTTTTAAGGGGGGGTCCTTACAGCGGAATATTACATGGATGATTAAGATCTTGGTTTTTGGACTCCTTGTTTTGTGAGGAAGGTCTGGATGTGTCTTGTGGGTTTGTTGACATTTTATGTGATGTTTCTAGTCATCACGATGAAGATGTGCATGATGATTGCGGTGATGCTTCTGGTATCAATGATGATGAGATGGTTGATGAAGATTGTGTGTTTGTTGGAAGTGAATTTGAGCACCTATTCTGTATGCAAGAAGATGTGGAACCTATTCTTGTGTTGGAAAGAAGCTTTTGGATAAGGAGGAAAGTGATGATGATGATGTTGAGCATGTTGTATGTCAAGGGTAGTTACAAAGCAATGTGAATGGAGAAGAATTTCCACTTGTTATTTTTTCCTCTACTGTTAGGGGCACAAATCCCTCGGACTCGAATTTCATTAGTGACCTTAGTTTCTTACTTTCATATATGGATATAGTGGTTTGAGATCAGCCTATGTAATTGTGTCTTTAAATTTCATGGGACATAATACATGTATGTCAGGCGACGCTGATTCTGATATGCAGGTGTTGTATTCTTGATGTCAATCGTGTGGATTCAAAAATATAGGAATGGATAGCGCCATGATTTTATGGTCGTTGTTGGCTATTCTCAATGCTTGAGTGATCTTCTTTAAGTGTCTGAATCTCTGTTTCTACATTATGGGATCATAAAAGGTTTTCGGTTATGGATGCTAAAGTGTATACAGAGAATATGTTTATGCTTATGTTCTTTATTCTAGCATGATGGTGTGTTTATGTATTCTCTGCTTTCTTGTTTTGTATGCCCTAAACACTTTGGTGATCCTTGCTAGTTTCATGGAAGTCATTTCTTGATTAAGACGCAAACCTGGAATAAAAAATTATTAGATCAAGATGTGGAAATGCTGGTGGCATTGAGACTAGCCTAAGGTGCCTTCCATGGGTACTATTTATGCCAGACAATTACCCTTATTTATCCAATCCTATCCTCACCAAGAGTAGATCTCAAGAAATTATGGAGGCCTTAGCAAGACAACAACAACATGTTGTAGGGCTGAATGATAGGAGTGAATTAGAAGGCTTGGGCATGCTAGATGAGGAGCATTTTATTGATGCAGGGCAGACTTTTGTGGAAGGGGGTACCTCTGTAGGTACCTCAACAACATATCATTCCCCTGCCACTTCAACAAACTCTCCAAATTTGTCAAATGATGAGGGAATATTACCTCTTGAACAACTGGATACTCCTCTTAGGTAGGCATTTGAGAGGATATAGCATATAGTGCTGGGAAGAACAATTTTGTTGAGGAATGCTAGAATTCCAACTCAGAGGGTTCTGAGTTTTAATCCTTTACCACCTCAAAGGAAGCCTAAGAAATAAACCATAATGAATCCGACCAAGAATTCTTTGAGAACAAGGTGGACTCATTATTTTGTGGTGACATGTCTATCGACCTTCCAGTGTATGCGGAGTTGTGTCAAGAGATTAACATGGGACCATAGGATACTTCATTCTTGGAGCATCCACTTACTCAATTCGTTGACCAATCGCTTATAAGAGTACATAAGATATGCATTTTAAGTGAGATTGTTTTTAAATGCTTTATATTACTGTGTTTTGTATGATTTAAATTGATTATTCTAACATCATTTTTTGTCTGTGCAGGTGACATTTTGAGGATGAGTCGAGGGATGAGCAATGAGGAGTTACAGGATATCTTCACACGCATGTCTCCAGACCAAATTGCGAGATTCAGAGATATGGCAGACCAGGAGCTGTCTCAATCTTCGTCAGGGCGCTCTGCTAGATCTACTTTAGCGCGATCGGATGCTTCGGCTTCGAGCAGACAAGCTCGACGCTCCAGACTTGGGCAAGAGGGAGGGAGTGCTTCGAGGTCAAGGGGATGCTGCAGAGATACAGAGGCAGTGAACCCGCGGTCGACACGAGATACAGGTGCGACTCCTCGCTCTTGTGGCCCTTCCAGGGAGCGTGGCTCAGGCTCAGGTGGATGCTGTGGAGGCACGGACCCGGTGTCTCCATCTCATCGTTCAGCTGGAGTTGCGTCACCTCAGGGATTTGTCACACCTGTGGGGACGTCTACTCCAGTTACTCCAACTTTTGCTCAGCCGTCAGCAGGTGGCACCCCTGTGGGTGCCACTCCAAGAGATATTATCCCGGTCGGTACACCGGATGCACAAGGGTCTCCTGGATATGCCCAGGAGCGTGGACGCAGATGGGAGAGGACCCATCTTAGGCAGACTCCAGGGGGATATGGATATCTAGTCGATGGTAGGTCAGGAGCCATCATCATGAATGATGAGGGGAGGAGGGTAATGGCTCGTATGAGAGAGTTGTGCCAACAAGTTTTTCGGCACAACGTCTTAGATCATTGGAAGAACATACCGGAGGGGAGCAAGGACTACATAGTAGCATCCTTGCACGAGGAGTTTCTAGTTCCAGCCTCATTAGATAGATTCTCTACGGACTGGATGATGGATTGCATGCATGCATACATGTCACACAGACGATCCGACGCATGCAAGGCAATCAAGAGTGGGGCTGTAAAGATCGAGTGGTTAGATACAGATGACTGGCACCGAATGAGGGAGGAGGCTACAGATTCTCCAGGACATTGGAGTCAACAGCGCGAGGCAGCGAGGGCACGACTTGAGGTCAGAGTGGTCCATCATCTTAGGAGTGGCAGCCACAGGACATATTTGGAGGACTTTGTAAGTTTTTCTTTTGTTTTGCTTGTTTATTTTTTTGCAATATTCTTTGTACTGACAATCATGTTTCTAACAGTTAGCATTTTGTTTTCTTTGCAACACTCCATTACAAATCATGATCCGACTGGCCTTGAGGCTCGATATGCAAAGAGGCATGGTCTCACTTCATTGATCGACCGATTGTATAGACGCGGTAGCCCTGTAAGTCACTCATCTTTCTTGTCCATAGTTACCATCTTTAATTAGAATGCATTATTGTATGGTGGACTGATGTGTTGTTTCTTTTTCTGCAGAGTTCGTTCGATGCTCCTTTGCGGTGGGACGAGCTTTCGGGGGACGAGGATATGTAGCTCGCCCTTGGATCCTTGGCATTTTGGCCTCTTTGCCATCCACCACGACTTCTTTGGCTCCCCCTGCCTCTAGAGTTACCATGTTCTTCTCTATAGGACTGGTTTTCTTGAGTTTGCTGCATATTCTGATTTCTACCACGGCCTCCAGATCAGCCTCCTCTACCTCTGCCTCTACCTCTTCCAGCATTTGAGTAGAAGACAGCTTCTTTTGAAGTTCCTCCTGAAGAAGATGCACCACCATTTCTCTGCTCCTCAGAAATTAGAAGAGCAATCAACCCCTCAAAATCAGGAAATCTTTCACGGACGGAAATGGATGTTCGAAACTGTGCATAATCCTTTCCTAGACCATTCAAGGTCACAGAAACTAAATCATCATCTTCCACTGGTGACCCAATGGAAGCAAGTGCATCTGCAATCTTCTTCATCTTCATGTGGTAGTCATTGATGCTCATACTTTCTCTTTGCACATTGTGCAACTCTTGCTTGAGCTGCATTTTCCTGGCTTGCGTATTTGTGCTATATATTTTTGACAAAGTATCCCATGCCTCCTTTGGCGTACTTGCATCCTGAATGTGCACAATCATAGAGTCCGAAATACTGATAGACAGCCAGTACATAACTTTTCTGGCTCTCTCATGCCGTCCTTTAAATGCCTGCATTTGCTGTTGATTCGGAACATCAGGAAGAACTGGTTCTTCTTCATTTCCTGCAACAACGAATTCCTAATATCCTTTTCCCATAAGGAAATTCGTCATTCTAAACTTCCATGCTTGGAAGTTGTTCTTGTCAAGCTTTTCAATGACAATCTGTGAAAGAGAATCAGATGCCATTACAGAACACTGCAAGAAATTCTGTCACTGCAAAAAGCATAGCTTTAGCCTCACAAGGGCAAATCTGCAAAACTGACGAAAGTGGTATTTGACCACACAGTCACTTCCTAGTGACGATTTTGCATCAACAGGCAACAAGAATGATTATGTAACTCCCAATGTCTCTATGCACAGGCATACGATGCAATTTCTATAGTAACTTTTCACCGACCTGTAGAATAGTGGTCGCACAGCAAAAAAGGGGCCCTTTCTTGAGTGCGTGTGGAAAAGTTCCGCCTCCAAAATAGGCCCCGAAATGGCCTCGAATAAAAAAAACAGGGCAACCAAGGGCTAAAGCCCTTGCCCGCAGCATATACTGCCCTCTTGCTACACCGCGAAGGGTCTCTCAATCTGAGACAATTCACTCTTGCACTTTTCGGCTGTGCTACCTACAGAGACTTACTCCCAAACTCAAAAAATGAAAGCAACACTGGTCCTCTTACCAGAACACCGCGAACTTGGTTTGCTTTCTTGAGCTCCTTACCACGAACCAGGCTCTGATACCATGTCAAGATTGTGGGAGAGAAGGAAGGAGTCTCACTTGTAGCTTTCTCGCTTGCACAATGGGGGAATACAAACAGGTGGAGGCTGAAAACAGTTTTCCTCTTCTTAGTTGTGTAAGCCAAAAAGAACTCTAGTACAAAGAAATAGAAGAACCTTATATATGGGTCTCAAACCAAACTCAACTAACTAAGGTGGCATACTAGCTAAGCCACGAACTAGAGTAGATAAGGATAGCTATCATCTAGCTATTATTCATGGGCGGTGTACCAACCGCATCTGCAGCTAACAAGTCGGTGACATAAATGCACAACGGTCACCCTGGCATATCACGAGTGGAGCTCGATATCTCAACAGTGCCACCATTGAAACACAAGTCTACAACTAGTTGAAGTACCACATCATCAACAGTTTGGAAGAGCTAGTAAACAAGGAAGAAGCGGTGAGACAAATTGTTGATCAGTGCAATATCCGCAGATACTTAGTGAAGGTGGGCTAGAAGACCCCGACCATGGAAGATATACAAAATTCCTAAGAACCTTTGACAGAAGAAAGAATAGTGGCACAGTAACTATTAGGAAGGAATACTCCCCTAAAAGAATACAAGTTGTGCCTAGCTTGAAGATAGTGGAGAAAGCCATAGGGTTGGTCAACACACAAGGAAAGAGACAAAAAATGGACATTTATAGCATGTTGAATATGCTCAAGACAAAGTTTCATACCAATGATGGGATCACTCTAGTAGACATCCTTGGCCCTGCCATCAAGTTACAGGCCAAGATGATGCATGCCCTATTTTTTAGTCACTGATACAATACCCTCATGGCTCGAATATTCCACTGATGATGCTTGAAAGTGCTTGAAAGTATTGCAGTAGTGTAGGGGCCCTAGATGAAGTAAACTTGAATGCCTATGTTTGCAATACAATTAAATCATCACCCACCAAGGCATTATCATCGCACCAGAGACCTGTAGGAGGGGAGTCACCAGCCACCATAATCGAATCAAATAAAAAAATGCCTGCATCAAAAGCATCCCTAATAGGGTTTGGGGGGTGCTGACCATCATCATCCAAGAAGCAGTGGGAGGGACAGAAAGGGAAGAGGAAGTAGGGGAGGCTCCAGAGAGATATCCCACCCACAAGCAATACCTCTCTCAAGTCCCACAAAGCCCATCAACATCTTCAAAATCAAGAAAGGTGGGAAACAAAGAAGCGAGCAAGCCATTGAAAGAGAAGGTGGAGTCAGCTACCTCAAGAAGGAAGGGAGTTCAAACCCGAGCTCAACAGCAATAGGGGGAGTCTAGTGAGCCAAGGGGAGCAGAAGAAAATCTTGTTGAAAATACCAAACAAGAAGAAGAAGCGGGAAGAAGAGGAGGAACACTTGCACAAAAGGCAGAAGAAGAATCCCAACAAAGGACGAAGGAAGAATGAAGGAAGAAGCGACAAGAGGAGGAGGAAAGGCTTAGGAGAGAAGAGGATGAGCAAATGGCCCTCATCATCAGGTTTCCAATCGAGCAACCCTCTCACGTGTAGAAGAGCTGGCTAGAAGGAGCGTAGATGATGCGCTTGGGACCAGCTCCGCACAGCAGCAGAAGAGGTTAGAGGACCCATGGTGGAAGGTAAACGGAAGGCCCCATTGGAACTGCCCTTGCTTGTCAGGGTCCCCACCACTACTACCACCCAAGAAACCATAGATGCCACAATGGACCAAAGAAATGTGATGGCTTGGGTGCAATACCTAGTCATCATGGTGTAGCACCTTGGACCAACACCTGATGAAGGAGCCCCCATACCAAGAATAAAGTGGTCGGCCACACTGTGGATGCTAAGTCTAGGAAGGACTCAAAGAAGGCCAGAGTGGAAGCCTCAACCATGTCCATACCCTCGACCATTCTACGCTAGTTGGAAAGAATGAAAGGGGAGAGAAAGGCAACACTAGGGGAGCTGGAAATTGAAAAGGAAACAATCTCATCCTACCAACTTGAAAAAACAAGCCAAATAGCCATCCAACAAAGGAAGATAAGTAACTTGAGGGAAGAGCTGGAAGCCAAACATGAAATAGAAGGGAAAACAAAGGAGAAAGTCACAAAAGAGCCCCATGGCAAGGAAAGCAGAGAACATGTGATGCGGGAGGAGGACTTTTTAGTCCTCTTGCAGTCAGCAGAATAAGTAGATGCAGAGTACCTCAACCAGTTAAAGAGAATCGGAGATGAGCTTACTGAGGATCTAGAAAGGGTTAGGACCCAAGCCTACGCAAAGTGTAGAAAGGAAAGACAACAAAGGAAAGAGCTGCTCAAGGAATTGTGTGAGGCCAAGGCACAAAGAGACGAAGTGGCAGCCAAAAACTAACAGAGATGGAAAACCAACTTCAGATGTCCCTCCTTAAACGAGAAAGACTAGCAAAGCAACTAAATTGCCTCAAGTAGCAAAAAGAGAAAATGCTCAGAATCTGGAAGGAGCAAGAATAGATGGTCATAATGCTGTCTCAGTTCTAGAATTAGGTGTAGAGAGGATGAGAAAAAAGGCAAGAGCATGGGAGGAACAAACTGTTAGAAGATAGAGAACTTGTTGAATGCCTCGCCTTGACAAAAAGTGAACAAATCATGATCTTGGCAAGGGAAAAAGAAGCAGAGGTAGATCTTGAGGTCCAACATCAGGCCTTTTTGAACATACTCCTGCATATGACTTAAGCCGAGGGTGAAGATACAATGGAAGGGCTATAGAGGAAGCTAGAACTTATAAGACGAGCCCTTAGGAAAGAGAACTAAAAGAGAGCACCAGCCTAAGCATGGAGCAATAATGACAATACCTAAGGAAAGCTAGGCTGTTGACAAAGGAGCTGGAGGAGTTAGAGTTTAGAGAGCCAGAACCACTAGCTCAATCACCTACAATAGCTCCAATGCAATCTACTCCACCATAACCTTTATAAGTAACATCCTCCGGCCATACATCTATGTAATGAGAACACCAAAAAAACCTAATCTGGCTTTAGAAATCACCAAGAGAAGAAGGGCATGAATAAGGCCAAGACAAATAAGAAAAACTGCAAGTGCCAAGCCCAGCACATTGTGGGAGCTTTCGCTCAACCGCCAAGACCCTCGGACTGCTTATTGTTTCAAGCGTTCCAAGCCGAGCACTAATGGCTATCTCTCACATAGCCGACGCACCATCCATATCTATGGGTGTAGTGAGCTTATCTCCATGCCGTTCGAGTTACCTCCTCTCCCGCGCACTCCGGTGGCTCCACGATCCAAGTGCAAGCTTCAAGCTTCAAGCAAGCTCCATCCTCAAGCTCCACGCTCCAAGCTCCATTGCCGCGAGCAAGACAAGAGAAGAGAAGAGAAGAGAAGAAGATAGGAGAAGATGGAGAGCTTCTCCTCCTCGGTCCCTCACCCTCACACTCTCACACTCCCTCTCTCAAGCACAAGCTCAAGCAAGCAAGAACAAGAAGAAGAAGAAGAAGAAGAGAGCTACTTTTGGCCACACACAAGAATGAGCTTCTCATTCACTTTTCAACTTTATATACAAAACCCTAAATCCCTTTTGGGCGGTCATCCCCTTTTCCCCTTTTTTACATGGCCGGCCGTAGCCTAGGCCCTTTTTCCCATTGTCCTTCTATCTTCCTAGGTATTTTTAGGTATTTTTCTCGGGTTTGTGGAAAATCAGAAGAAATACCCAGCTGTACTTAGTTAATCTACCAGACTAGCTCACTAACCTAACCCCAGTTTCCCCCATTCTAGTCCCCCTTTCCTATCCCTAACCCACTCTACCCCCACCCTCCCCACGCAGTGCGGACGTCCAGGTGTGCTTGTGCGTGTACGGGAGCTGCCCGCGGGTATTCACGCATGAGAATGCGTGTTTAGTCTTCTTCGTGCGGTGGTGCGTGCCATCCCCGAGTGACACATCTGTTTACATGCTGCCTGTGTATCTCTTTTGATTTTCCACAAACCCGAGAAAAATACATTTAAAAACACCTAAAACACTTAAAAACATTAAAAATTTTATACAAATTTAATTAAAAATCAAAAAATTTAATGAACAATTTCTTCCTAAATTGGGTAATTTTTTGGTTGATCTTGTTGATTATAATATAGAAAATTAATTGAAAATAAAAAATTAATAATATCCTTTCCACCGCCCGTCTACATTTACAAATTGCACGGGTGAGAGCCCGACGCTCTTTTACAATATTTCAGGGTGTGCCTTTTCCATTTTAAAATGCACCTTTGCCCTTCGGCATTCGCCTTGGACTTTTAAGGTTGCCCCTTTTCTTTTGGTCTTTTTTCCTCTTCTTCCTTCAGCAGTCGGGCTACCTTTTTTCTCACCTTTGCCCTGCGTCTTTTCCACTTTATTTTGCTTTCTTCGTGTTGGGGTTAACATTACCCCCTCCTAGACGAGTGCCAATCCCATGGCACTCACCGCCGTAGGTAGCAAGCGTTTAGCATGCACCGAAGATGTGGGTGGCAAGGACGTCTGTGGTTACCTTGGCGGAGTGTTGGTAGTGGTGGGGAGTAATGTCATTGGGGGCACATTGGTGGGTTGAATGGTAGGTGGTAGGGAAATGGGAGATGGTGATAGGGCTATTCTTTGGGGGGTTGCACTGATGGAGTACAAGTGGCAGTGTGTTGGGGCTTCTGTACATGCTGATTCTAGGAATTCAGAGTTGAGTGTTGATGAAGAGCGAACGATACCTTCGTGGGAGTCTTCAATACCTGCAATTGAAAACCTCTCATGTGGTCTCTCCCTAAGGGGTAGTGCTAGTCTTCTTATTGTGCACAAGACATAGTTTGATTGGTTTGGGAGACAGGTCGAACTCTAAGCAAGCAGAGAGTATTGTCATGCACTTGAGGACCCAAATTGTGTAGATACTTTGGTGCATATATTATGTGAGTGCTCGTGCATACTTAGATATTACATAGTTAGAAGACCGTGGGCTAGTTTCTCGTAACAATGCGTGGATGAAGCAAATTTGTCCACGTTGAGAAGAAGTACATGAAGGTATATGAGACATCCTTTGCATTGTGACTGCACGATGTATCATAAGTGAATACAGGGACACCGCACTTTTGGTAGCTGGAAGCTATTGGACTCGCTTGATCATGGCCAATCATGCGGTGCTTACCACCACTGATTGCAATGGTACTAAGGCAGAGTGCAAGAGAGAATTGTGCAAGTGGGTCAGGGTGACAGGTCTAACCATAGACGAAACAATTGTGGGTGATGCTAAAGGGCTAGGGGGCTAGGGACGGAGCCAGTCGATCAAGGTCACTAGACGTACCTAATTTGAGGACCCCTAGGTGCTGTGCTTGTGATTGTGGATGCTTCTTTTCGTTCATTTCTTTTCTTTGTTTTTTCTTTGTTTTTTTTTTGGGTTTCTTTTTTGTTTCTTTTTCTTGTACTTTTTTCTTGCTTTCTTTCTTTCTTTCTCTTTTTTTTTTTGACTTGCCTGAGTACAACCATTGCAATATGTTGAGGTTATCAGCCTTTCAGTGGGTTGGAAAATGTCAAGCTTCGAAGGCTCGAGAAATGGATATTACAGTGATGATTGCGCCCTAGCCTCATTGTTAGAGAAGCAGTTGTTGAGATGGGGAGAGACACTTGAGACATTGCAACCCTCCTTGCGTCACACGCGATGTTGGTACAATTGAGGTAATGACTGCCGTGAGCCAACTATAGAGCTTTACCCAGAAGGAGGGCATAGCCCATGAATATGCTTTGGGCCATGCGATGTGGGCGGTCGGCAAGGGTGATTTTTGCTTTCGGCAGCGTGGCTTTGTCGCGGCTCTTTGTGGGGTCGATGGTCTTGCGGTGATCGAGCATTGAACACTTTCACACAAAGACCTGTATCATCCTGCATCCACTTGTCACTTCATGAGAGTACATGCATGGTATATGCCACAACTATAATAAACCAGTGCAACGCAAGGAGACATCACTTATTGGAATTCCATGATGTTGACTTAGATACTTATCACCTGCGCTCAATTAGCTTTTTCTTTTGCTAGAGACGTGAAAATTTTTAAACGCAAATATGAAAAGTTTGTACAATTTGGGGACATATCAACACTTAACCATTTAAAGACAAAAAGTCATGGCCAGGTAACATTTTGATAAGCTTTTTATACAACATGGGGCTACTCTATTTGTACGAGGCGGGGCGAGTCTGGGTGGTCAGGCGACTGAGGCTCTGCTGGTGCATGGCTCCCGTGGGTTTGGGCAGGGAACATGTCGGCAGGGACATGAATGGTGTAGTCCTGGGCCGCTACCATTTCCAGAATGTCTTTAAACAATTCATTAAATTCTGCCCTATCCCTGGCCGCCTTGTCACTTTGTGAGCACCTGGTGCCCGAGCGTGCGTTGGGGGTCTGTGCAACTGGCGTTGCCACATTTTGTGTGCCTCCCTGAGCGTCCGCTCCCCTGGCCCGCGAATTCTTCGGCCTTCGTCTGGGGCGGTGTCGCTTGGGGCCGCGTTTCTTGGCGTACATTTTAAGAGTGGGCACATAGCGCATCGGTGGAGGGGCGTGTGCTGCATGTTCCCGTCGGCTGCGGAGAGTGTCCTTGCAAGCTAGCTGCCCTTGGTTCCCCATGTTTTCCTTGCGGGGGACCTGTAAGATGCAAATTAAGGACTAGGATTTGTCACATGATAAGACCATTCATATGTAAGGGATTATAGTGCAGGTTATCAAGCACATAGGACGAGAAGGGGAGGGGTAGGGCATGCAGTGCTTGTTGCAGAGGGATGGCCCCCGTGATGTATATTTAGCCTCCTGCCATTAGCAGATCTTGATTCGTGCTGAGTTACGTCGGCGTGGGTTTGGGCAGGGAACATGTCGGCAGGGACATGAATGGTGTAGTCCCGGGCTGCTACCATTTCCAGAATGTCTTTAAACAATTCATTAAATTCTGCCCTATCCCTGGCCGCCTTGTTACTTCGTGAGCACTTGGAGCCCGAGCGTGCGTTGGGGGTCTATGCAACTGGCATTGCCACATTTTTTGTGCCTTCCTGACCGTCCGCTCCCCTGGCCCGCGAATTCTTCGGCCTTCATCCAGGCGGTGTCGCTTGGGGCCGCGTTTCTTGGCGTACCTTTTAAGAGTGGGCACATAGCGCACCGGTGGAGGGGCGTATGCTGCATGTTCCCGTCGGCTGCGGAGAGTGTCCTTGCAAGCTAGCTGCCCTTGGTTCTCCATGTTTTCCTCGCGGGGGACCTGTAAGATGCAAATCAAGGACTAGGATTTGTCACATGATAAGACCATTCATATGTAAGGGATTATAGTGCAGGTTATCAAGCGCATAGGACAAGAAGGGGAGGGGTAGGGCATGCAGTGCTTGTTGCAGAGGGATGGCCCCCGTGATGTATATTTAGCGTCTTGCCATTCGCAGATCTTGGTTCGTGCCGAGTTACGTCGGCTGGCGGTCATGGATTTAGGCAGGGCTCCTCCTCGAAAGGATAGACCAGGAAGGGGGAAAGGTGTATAGAAAGGGACGGTACCCTATCTACACCATCAGAGTCATTGGTCAAGGCTTCCTATGGCAGTAATGAGGGTTACATGCCCTTCACTTGGAGGTGGGGATGGTCACACGGCTTTTAAATGCGTGATGAGAGGAGGACTTGAGAAGCTTAGCCTGTCAGACCCAACTCTTCTCCCTGCGCTTGACTATTATTGCTTGTGTGTGTTGATATTGTTTATACATGGTGACACAAAAATCACTGTTTATTTATATACATATTCATGGATCCATGTCACTTCACGAGGATAAGAACCAATTGTAGAACTCGGGGTTGTACTGGAGCGTGGCACACGCATCCAGCACTCGTGGCAGCTTACTTAGTACCGATAGATATTTTGCCACATCGAGCAGCATGGACCCTTGTCTGAGTCTACTAGCAATATGTAACTCCTCCTCAGCGAGAACCTTATCAAACAGAGCGTTCTCTTGGCTAATTTTAGTTAAGTCCGTACCCCGAATGGCAGCCAACACTTGAAGGGAAGTATGTGCCACATAGGTTGGGTCCCTTTGGGATCGCCATTTGGCCAATCGCTCCTCAGAGACTGTCATGATCTGAGCCCCTAGTTCGGCCATTACAACACGACTTTCGCACCAACGCTGCTCAAATTGACTTTGGCCTGCTGACAGTCGCTTTAGTTGCTCTATGTCTACGAGATTCGGTCGGCAGAGCACTTCATTAAACGTGACGGTTAAGCACAGTTCGTCAGCCTCCTCGTCAGAGATGAGTCGCATGCGTTCATGCAAGAGCTTGTCGTAGTGCTCGTTAAGATGTTCTTGCTCTTCCCAGGATAGAGGAAAGGACAAGTAATCTCCAAGCTACTCCTTGGGGATTGTGCCCATGTCCGCAAGGACGTAGACACGTGCGACCACTTTGAGCTTAGCATCCAACTCAGTTAAGCATTCTGCGATACTTCTATGTTCAACGAGGGCTTGCTCGGTTGCCATCTCATGCAAGGTTCTAGGAGTTTCCTTAGGCTTTAGCATAGCTGGAGGCTCAGGCCTAGATGAGCAAGATTGGTCAACTCTAGGATTTCTTATGCTCTTGGGGTTCTCATACCTTGGTGGATTGCGGTGTCAAGTCCCTAGGGTGATCAGAAGTGGTTGTGTCTTTTGTTGGCCTTTGAGCACTCATCTGTGTAGATCGAACATGAGCTGATCTAGTCGCATTAGGTGGCTTAGGCATATCCTTGGGTCGAGAGCTACAGATGCCGTCATGTCCCACCTCTTTGACGGTTGGAAGCTTAGATGGAGATAGAGATTGGAATTGAGCAGTCGCCCTTGACAACTGCTATAGTGCTTCCTGTGTCTGTTTGGGGGAAGAGGGCGTAGGAGATCTAGGACTCCTAGGTGGATGTGGCACTAGCTGAATGATTTTCTCAAGGCTATTAGATGATTGTGCCATTTGCTTTGTTGAGCGAGTAGCCTTGCCCTGAGAAATGTTGTGCCTATGATGCTTGCTATCCTCTTGGGGAATCAAAAGCTCCTTGGGCACTAGCGGCTTCTGCGTATCCTCAACGATTACATCTGGCATCTGCTTGTCAAGCACGCTAGGCCGAGGATCTACCCTCCGATTGGTTCCGTTTGGTTTCTTGATTTCGACCATGAGGGGCTCGGTCACTCCACTGTTGTTGACTCGAGACTTGGTTT
Organism: Lygodium microphyllum; assembly: GCF_053477565.2. Classification (NCBI taxonomy): domain Eukaryota; kingdom Viridiplantae; phylum Streptophyta; class Polypodiopsida; order Schizaeales; family Lygodiaceae; genus Lygodium; species Lygodium microphyllum. The sequence continues at coordinate 143,694,098 of NC_141148.1, forward strand.
TTCATTTAGATCTCCTCCTACGCTTCTTTGCTTTTGATACGATCTGGCCTTCAGTCGACCACGGAGGTTTAGCAAGGGGTTTTGGCACCCAAATCCATCGGTTGCCTGCATAATACCCTTGAGCCCGAAGCAACGCCTTGGATATCCATCGTGGCATTGTGCTAGCTCTCCATCGATGCTTGCATCTATAAGGCTTGGGATTCTTTTGGGGTCTTCTACGATATTTGTAAGTCCAAAGCCTGTCCTTGGCATTGTCTCTTGACCTTCTTGGTTCAGGCATGGCCTCACCCACTGGCTCTCGTTGTTCGACCTGTGCTTGTATTAACTCTTCCAACAAGTCCTTACTCTCATTAATGGGCTTGACTGTTACGTCAGCACCTTCCTTGCCTTCCCCTCGAGGTTTACTGAGGTCACCCTTGCTAAAGGTCGTGACTATCCTCACCCCCGGTAGTGTCAAGTGTATCCTCTAAGCTACGTAGTCAGCCTCACACTTGGTAGCCTTTTTGAAGAGCCTTCCTAGGAGGATTTCATTTCCACCATTCTCGCTATTGGGAGGAACATAGAACAGGAGTGGCAAGCTTTTTGTTTCAATTGTTACAAGGATTCTGCACTTCCCTAGAAGTGCTTGTGGGTGTTCCCCATAAGGATTCAGAGTTGCATCAGTCGGTGTGAGCGCTGGCTGGCCTGGTAGGGTCCATGATTCATAGGTCAAGATATTAAAATCTGCTCCTTCATCAATTAGAGCATCAATAGTATGCTCTCTTTTCACAGTGAGTTTGACCCTAAGATAAGCAGGTGGTACTATGTCTTCATCTTCTGGGTCTTGGCTTGTAAATTTAAGCCTTCTAATAGATGCCCTTGAGTTCTCGACTGCACGACCAGATGTGGATTCTTCACTTTTGTCTTGGATCGTCAGTGCAGTGCTATTCAATGTACATCTCTCGTTAAGAGTGTCATGTCTAGTCATCTTCGCATTTGTAGCTTGTTGAAGTTGCATTTTGCTCTGACTAGACATGGTTTGAACACAGTGTCTTTGTGTTCTCGTGGTGTGGCCTTTTTGCCCTTGATGGTGGCTAGATTGGCCCATTGATGTTCTAGGGTCTCTGTTTCTCTCCGTTCGGGTATGGGCTTTTGGTTGCTCTATTGCAAGTGAGACTCCATGCTGGTGTAGAGCCATTACTTCACTAGGGTCCAATTTGGAAGACCTGTCACGGCACGCGTTTTCTCTCCAACCTACTCGGGGGAGGTGCGGAGGGGGCAGAGCCGTTATGGTAAACACCATGCGAGATTCGGAGGACCGTTTATAGCCAAATTTTGAACTACTTGCTCCTAGATTTCAGCCCAGTGATGGATCTATGAGGTGGTTTCGGCTCTATATGGTCTCCTGGTCAGTTTCCAGGCCTACAGATTAAAATTTGGAAAAATCTAAATTCGGCCTAACAGGTCCGAATTGCAGGGTCCGAGTGGGTCACTCAGACGGGCCGAGGCGCATGGGCCGAGGGCCGAATTCGTGACTCAGACAGGGCAGACTCGGACGGGCCGAGTGGTCAATTCAGACGAGGTCACTCGGACGGGCCGAGGCACTTGGGCCGAGGGCTAAGTTCGGACGATTCGGACGAATTCGGACGAGGTCACTCGGCCGGCCGAGGCACTCGGGCCGAGGGCCGAATGTGAGACATGTCCGAGGGCCGAATTTGAGTCTTGGATGGGTCGACTCGGATAGTCCGAGGCCGACTAGGGTTTGGCCGAGTGGGCCGGGTGGTCCGAGGGCCGAGTCTGGGCCTCGGACCAGAGTCGACATAACTCAGACGCGCCGAATGCCGCGTATGTTTTTGCCGCAGCTCGCAAAATTCACCGTGCAGGGCGCTGGGGGTCTTCCCCCTTGTCGTGCAACTCCAGAGGGGGAGGTGTAGAATTACCTGGGCTAGCCGAAGATCTCCCTGATACCAAGATTGAAGCAGATTTCCTCGCCAAGCTTCCCTCTTCTCTCATGCTCTCCTGAAACCCTGCAATGCACAATGTGGCCTTTCTTGCCACTTCTAGCCCTTATACCCTCTTCCAGGTATGGTATTGGCACCCCCAATAACTCACTTACCGACCTTTAGGCATCACAAGTAAGTTTTTACCCCTTATGCACGATTCTTGCCCTGTTTCTGCCCTGTTTTGCAACAGTAACCCTAATGCTTATTTTCTTTGTTTTTCTTTGTTTTCTCCTACTCTAATGCATCCAAATCACAAAGTAAATACCTACACTACTCCATCTCACAACATAAATCTCAAGAAAAACAACAAACCTACTTGCCAAGGAGATTGAATACCCTCTTCAACCCCCTTGCTTCCTACCTATCTCAAGCACCGGTTCGGGGCAAACCCTACTTTGATGCTCGATTCGAAGCGCGCAAGCGCTCAAGGCTTGAATCCGTTGGTCCCGGCACAACGGAACCAAAATGTGGGAGCTTTCGCTCAACCGCCAAGACCCTCGGACCGCTTATTGTTTCAAGTGTTCCAAGCCGAGCACTAATGGCTACCTCTCACATAGCCGATGCGCCATCCATATCTACGGGTGTAGTGAGCTTATCTCCATGCCGTTCAAGTTACCTCCTCTCCCACGCACTCCGGTGGCTCCACGATCCAAGTGCAAGCTTCAAGCAAGCTCCATCCTCAAGCTCCACGCTCTAAGCTCCATTGCCGCGAGCAAGACAAGAGAAGAGAAGAGAAGAGAAGAAGAGAGGAGAAGATGGAGAGCTTCTCCTCCTCGGTCCCTCACCCTCACACTCTCACTCCCTCACACTCTCACACTCCCTCTCTCAAGCACAAGCTCAAGCAAGCAAGAAGAAGAAGAAGAAGAAGAAGAAGAAGAGAGCTACTTTTGGCCACACACAAGAATGAGCTTCTCATTCACTTTTCAACTTTATATACAAAACCCTAAATCCTTTTTGGGCGGTCATCCCCTTTTTCCCTTTTTTACATGGCCGGCCGTAGCCTAGGCCCTTTTTCCCATTGTCTTTCTATCTTCCTAGCTTCCTTTCCACCGCCCGTCTACATTTACAAATTTCACGGGTGAGAGCCCGGCGCTCTTTTACAATATTTCAAGGTGCGCCTTTTCCATTTTAAAATGCACCTTTGCCCTTCGGCATTCGACTTAGACTTTTAAGGTTGCCCTTGTGCTTTTGGTCTTTTTTCCTCTTCTTCCTTCAGTTGGGCTACCTTTTTTCCCGCCTTTGCCCTGCGTCTTTTTCGCTTTATTTTGCTTTCTTCGTGTTGGGGTTTAACACACATTAGGGTGCAAGCGCACATGGAAGAGCAGGGTGAGGAAGCCACCCTTGAGAAGGTTATGGAAAGAAAGTGTAGGCAGAGGGATCATGTAGAGCTGGCACAAAGGAGACTCCAACAAAGGCCACAACAAGTTCCTGAGGTCCAGGTCCCATAAAGAGAGGAGCACCACCCTATAAACTGGGCCTAGAAAATGGCTATTTGGGAGCAATGGAAAAATCAATACCAACCCTTCGAGTTCTCTTTCCACTATGCTTGTTCTTTAGACAAAGTTCTATCTCTAAGGGTGGTGGAGTAGGTGATCAGGCTCATGCAACGGCTAAGGAACATGTAGATAGAGAAGAGAAGAAGACACCCCATAAGGTAACAAAGAGAGACCATAGATTACTAGCAAGACAAGGTTTGGGAGATTTCAAAGACTGTTAGCGGATACGAAGCCCAATCACAATGGCACCAATGCATATGGGACACCAACCTTGATGCTTAGAGGATGTCCTTCTGTCACACCATAGCAGATGAGCGCAGCGGCCCTACCTACATGCCATATTCACAGAGAATAAGGGTAGATTACAACCCAAAAATGCATGGCAAGTATGACTTCCCAAGGATCTACAATGTGAATGCAGAAAGCCTAGGGGAGTTCCTAATCTTCAATGAGCAAGACATCCGCCCATCCATCACTCACTTCCTCGACTAGTTCTCATTCTGCCCTAACCCTGCCTTTATTACCACATGTAATTATCTTAGGGTACTTAGAATTATACTCAAACAAAAGCCCACGGTGGAAGAGGCCCAACTCCCACTACTCTTTCTATGCTAGTTGGGCTCCTGTTGCCTGTCCATGTTAGAGAGCAGATGCTATGTATGCTTACCCGTCTATGCACATGGTCTATTGTTATATACCTTACAGAGCCACTTATTTGGATGTTTTTGTATAGATGTTTGGGCTTCACCTGGAGCTTGACTCTTGCAGGATGCTTTGCCACTTGTCGGTCTTTACTTGACTTGGATGTTCCTTGGTGGCATGATGTACTACAGAGCTATGCATATGCATATGGTTATGGGCTGATTTCATGGCTGAATATCATATGCTCTTATGACAGATGTCTTATGCTTTACTGTACTGTGGTTGGTTATGTCATGCAGTTGGCTACGACTCTTCTTCATGTGGGAGCTTTTGCATCTTTGATTAATGCCTTTATGTCCTCCCATCCATTGAGATTTCATGAGCATTTGCAGCATTCTTCTACCACTGATGTACTAGCAGATGATTGTCTTTATGAGCAAGTTCCCTATGTTGGGACAGTTCTCGACTGCTTGAGCTCCATGGATGCTATGGATAGCCCTATTCATGATGACTTGGATTCCTTGTCATCTTCTACAGGTTCTTCTACTTCAGATGTTGTTTGCTTCCATTGTGGGAAGCTTGGGTATGTTCAAAGAAAATGCTTTAGGCGGATTAGAGAGCAACAGAGACAGAGACAGACTCGACATGAGCAGAGAGTCAGTGATGCAACAAGTATTACCACTCTTTCTAGTGGCGAGGTACATGCAGTTACCCATGATGATGCAGTTGAGCATGTCCTCCTGTCATCTAGTTTTCCTACAGCTTACTTACTCAATGATCAAGCCCATGCCTTTGATTGGCTTTTTGACTCTATGGCATCTTGTCATGTTACCCCTCATAGAGCATGGTTCTCTTCTTACATAGAGGTTGATGGATGTATTGATCTGGGCCTTGAGCAGACTTATGCTATTGTTGGTACAGGGAACATACACCTAGCTTTGCCTAATGGGACTTCTCTTATGCTCAGGGATGTTCTACATGTTCCCATGCTCAGTAAGAGCCTGATTTTTGTCAGTCAGTTACATGATGCAGGTTACTCTGTTTCTCTTCAAGATAGGTCATGGAAGATCTGTCATGGTTGCTTGGTTTTGGCCAAAGGTTCTCGAGTTGGTTCTCATTACCCAATTCATATCTCTCATGTGGGAGATTCTATGGTTGCATTTATCCGGATACCACATGCATTGTTATGGCATTATCGCCTAGGCCATATGCACCACAGAGAGATAAAGATCTTGTCTCGTTCAGACTCATTGTTGCCTCCTATGTCACTTACAGATCTTGATGCTTGCCTTGATTGTACTCTTGGTCCTTGCAGAGCCCCCTTGGCTTATGGCAATCGTATGAGGCATGCTCCTCTAGATCTTATCCATTGTGCAGTATATGGACCTATGCCTTCCCAGTCACTTAGTGGAGCTTCATACTTTGTGACCTTTGTTGATCATGCTACCCATCGTGTTTGGGCTTTTCCCTTGGTGCAGATTGAGGATGCCGCAGTTAAGCTTGATGGGTTTATGGATTCTGCTGGTAGCAAGTCTAGGTGCTTACAGATGGATTATGAGAGTCATGCTCTCTCTCCCAGCTTTCAAACCTCTTGTCAGGAGTATGGCATTAATTTCTTGTGCCCACAGTATTATGGGATTTCTCATGGCATGTGTCTGACCTTACAGGCAAAGGTTGCTTCTATGCTTACCACAGCTGGGTTGTCTTATGGCTTTTGGGCTGAGGCCCTTATGGCAGCAGTCTATTTGGTTAACAGGACGTCGTGCTTGACCTTGGATGGTATTACACCCCATGAGGCATGGAGTGGCATGCAGCCCTCCTATGATTACTTGAGGATGTTTGGCTACCAAGCATCTGTACATATGCCACATGAGCCTATGTCACGTAGATGTATCCTCCTTGGTTATGGAGATGGTGACTTTAAGGCTATTGATTATGGGATTTGGATGCCCAGCAGGTCATACGCAACCATTATGTTGTCTTCTATGAGATGCAGACACCTCTTAGCCCTCTTGATGAGCATTCAATATGTTTTATGGCTGATTTTACAGCAGCTACAATGCCATTACAGCAAGTTGTTTATGCTAAAAATGAGGCACTTATTGGCCTAGATGACGTAGCTATGCATAGCAGTCACTGTCAGGATGTTGGTGGTCAGTTGCTAGACCCCTAGCCATTTTCTTGTAGTTTTGCAGGCTAGACAGCCAGCCATATGTCAGTCTTCCGCTTCGCTGAGGCCACATGTAGTCTTGAGACCCCGTTGGACGAGTGTCCGGGATGTTGGCCCTCTTTCAGTGATTGACTCTGGAGAGTTTGGCTGCTCTCCACTGTCTTATATGCGCCACACTGATGCTATGCGCGACCTTGATGCTTTACAACTGTGCATTGATGAGTTGTGCTTGCTTCATGAGAAGCATTCTTGGATTGCTCCATTGTATGGAGCTGCAGGAATGCTTATCTCCTGGATGTCATGGACTCGGGGATGCTTGACTCTTCTTCTACTGTGCAGAGGTTCTTGACACTTCTTGCACAACTCGCTTTCCGATTGGGCGTTGGGTGAGATGTTATGATTCCTCACCTTGTCTTTTTTTTTTCTTTTATTTTCTTTGTTTTCACTCCCTAGCCACATTGGCCTTTTAGAGGAAGGTTGTTGGGGTAAATGGCCTTTGGGCCTACCCGTGTATACTGTGACCGCCCATTCTTTATTCATATATAATATGATAGTGCAATAAGGCTGTCAATTCAGTTGGACAGCACCTACATTGTGTGTGCTCTTCTCTCCTGCATCTTCCTTTTCTCCTTCTCCACTGCCATTGCATCCCCTATCCCCTTCATATACACTTGAATAAGTTTTACTCTATCAATAGCCATTTAGCTTCGCAAGAGATTGAGTTTAAGGATACTTTGCATCCTTTATTTCTACTTGAGTCATGGGACACTTTCCATATGGCTCTCTATGCTAAGGATGGGCTGAAATTGTAGGATATTGAGAGTGCCCTCTTGATAGAAGAGGTGAATAGAAAGAATGTGGATGCTTCTTTATGTCACATGCATTGATAGTGAGAGGCATACAGGATGGAAATGGCCATAGTAGAGACTCTAACACTCCTCAATCTAGGATATGTGGACAATCTTGCAGTAAGTCTCCTGGACGGTCTTACTTGTCATTATTGTGAAAAAGCATATCATATTCATCCGTAGTGCCATAAAATGCAAAAAGATAAGCACAAGGAAAAGGGAAAGAGTAAAGTGTAGGACAAGAATGATGATCGCAACATTGTGCCTATCAAGTCTAGTGTCAAGATCGAGGAGATTAATGTGGTGTAGCATGATATATCTGATGATTATATCTTAATAGCTTCTTCTTTGGATGCTTTACAACTAACTGATGCTTTGTTAGGATATACTTAGTGTTAGTTGATAAATTCAAGGGCTTCCTTTCATATGACTTCTCATAGAGAGTGGTTTCACTCCTATTGCAATATCATTGGATCTGTACGTTTGGGTAATGACATGGGCATTGGAGACATTTGGTACTGGCGATGTCCTATTGCATTTTGGTTTATGCAGCATATTCACTCTTCATGATGTACATCATGTACTGACTCTCACAAAGAGCCTTGTTTCTACTGGCACCTTGGATGATAGAGGTTATGTTGTCTCTTTTGGTGATTCCTTATGGAAGATATCTTATAGAAATATTGTTATTACACGTGGTGCTAAGTCTTGTACCCTCTATCCTTTGCTTGTATCTGGATCAATTAATCATGCTTTAGCTATGGCTACAGTTCCACATGTATCTCTTTGGCATCGTCACCTTGGACATATGTCTTTGAAAGAAATTAAAATGCTTACCAATTTGTAGTATCTTCTGCCCCTAGCTATAAGTATTTTGAGTATTATGATCATATATGGCAGACAGATACGTAATATGCATAAGAAGTCTGACATAAAGTGCATGGGTGAGTCTTTGACTCTTGTTCATTCAAATGTATGTGGTCCCATGTCATGTCAGTCTCATCATCGTCACTAAGTGGTACGAAGTACTTTTTCACATTCATTGACGATTACTCACATAAGGTATGGGCTTTTCTTATTAAGTAGCAATCAGATGTCTTGTCTACCTTTCAACATTGGCTTGCTCTTGCTGAGAACTAGTCTGGGTACAGGCTAAGATACCTAAGGTCAAATAATGGGGGTGAATATGTCTCAAAAGCTTTTGAGCAATTTTGTGATGAGGAAGGTATCAAGCACCAATTGACCACCCCTTGCATCTCTCCCTAGAATCGTATTGCCAAACGCATAAACACGATGATTCTGGAGAGAGTCCACAATATGATTAGCTAGTAGGCAGGCTTACCAGAGTACTTTTGGTCTGAGGTAGTTACTATTCCTGTCCACTTGATTATTAATAGGTTCCCTTACACTACTATTGGCTTCCAGGTTGTTGAAGAGGTATGGACTAGAAAACCTCCATTGTATTAGAGAGAGGGCATCGATGCCATTACCTATGCAGTCAGTGACTTACTATTGTATACGAACGTCTCATGTTTGATATATGGATTCCATTTTCCGATCACTCTTCTGAGTTCTCTTCCTTGTAGTATTCTTTTGTGTTTCTCTCTTCTATCTTGTGTCTAACAGTTTATTTCAACATGTGTTTATACTCGCATGGCTACATCCATTTCTAACATGGATACCCTAAAGTGGGAAGGGCCATTGTACCTATCGAAATCAAGATACTTGAGTGGGTATCAAAGGTGCCTACTTCACCATTATTCTAGATATAGAAATAGACTTTGGAACCACTAAAGCACTAGGTGGAGCCAACCCACCACTATGACTAGTCCTTGGAGGGGTGAATTGTCCAAATAGTAGCGTTAGGGGTAAACTTCAACTTTTACATTCACAAGATTTTTCTTACTATGAGGCATTATATGACCTCTAACTTTAAGACCTACGTGACTCTAAATAGATATGGGACTAATACGATGAGGGGACTACTTGTGCGAAAGATCTCTACATGTCTTCTTAATTGCTCTTCACACTTCTCATGTTGAATATGAGATATTTTCATCCTTCTTTCTCATTCTTGCTTAAGTAGTTCTCTCTCTATTCATTTGAATGAAGAGGTGTACACTTTAGAATCAAGTTTTACGTCCTTTCTAAGTGTGCCAAACAGTGCTCAATGCGGAGGAGACGATCCATAAAGAGAGTGCCATGATGGTGTTTTGTTTGCTGCACACTTTTTCCATCTTCGTTCTCTCCGTGATTAGCTTTTTTTTTTTTACATGCCTCTTCATACCTTTGGCAAAGTGCCTCTTCAAATTGTCCTATGCCCATTTAAACTTGGGCCCTTTTTTGGCCAAAAACATGTCCTCTTTCCATGCTCCCCTCAAACTAAGGTATTTGAAAAACCTTTTGCATGCAAAGGTACAAATCTAAAATACTGAATCCTAGAGAAATCCCCCGCCACACTGATTTTAGTCTTCATTGGGCTCTTGTCTCTAAGTTGCCCCATGGATTGCACATTAGATGCTTTGAACCATGGACCAATTCTGAGCTTTAAATATTCATTTTCAACCAAAAATATCCTAGGAATCCACCTAAAAAGCCATAAATTTCTATAAAACACGCCTCTAAATTTGCCTCTCAACTAGCCACCCACTCATTGTAGGTCTAATTGATTTTTATGCTATATTTGGACCTACTAGCCAAACTCACTTTAAATTACAAAATAAAAGCAAGCGATACCCTTGACTTCAACTAATGTAGTGCACATAGGCAGCAAAGAAAGTTCAATCTCGGAGGAAATTAAATATTGTGAGTAACCAATATATTGACCTTCATTCATGTTAGCACATGTAATGAGGTGGCCTCCCCATATCTCTATATCTATCTTTCTTTTCAATGCAATGCCTCCTCCTAGTCATTCAAGGAGGACATTATTCAATGTACGGGAGCTATGCAACCATAAATTCATACATCCACTTTCTCTTTGGCTTCCTTATTGATGGCTCCTCATTTCACTTGGTAGCTTTGCCTCCTTTCATAGTAGCTCTTGTCTTGTTTTACAACTCCTCTAGCAATGGGATGGAACTAGTGGAGATGGGGTATTGTTAGAGATGAGCAAAAGACAATGGGAGTAGCGGTGGTGGAGATTGAAGATGTTTAGAGTGGTCGGGGTGGGTAGGGATAGGAAGTGAAGGGGGGATAGGAGATAGTTGCAAAATGCATTGGGTTGCAGTGCACAATATGCGCATTGCACTAGAGGTGTGGGATGGAGGGTGTCACAGCCGCATAGGGAACTCTCAAGAAGTGCAGATTCCCTATTAGAAAGGGAAATGTGGGTTGTCCTTATGCCTTGGTGTGCTTTCCTACCTCTCCAATGACTTCTTGCACCTACCATTCAAGGAGCCAAGAACGCTTGGCATCTTTTTCCTCTATGGTGGCTTCTTCTCCTCCTTCCTTCCTCAATCCCATTGACTCTAGCAAAAGCTTATGCCCCTTTTTCCCTCTTAGTCTAGTACATGGGTTGCTGCAAGCTTCCTAAGGGCCACTCTAGATGTGCTTCTAAGTGTACATAACACAGATTATGCTTCTTTGGAAAGTGTCATTGTGAACAAGCCGAGGGATCAAGCTGATCAAAGCATAAGCTACGGATGTTGATATGATCAATTCGAGTGGCAATCCAATATTAGCTTCAAGGCGCCATGAGCAGTAGGTAAACTAGAACTTCATGTGGAGTAAGGGAGGCTAAATATAGCAGCATCAACTCTACCATAATCCTTGACTTCCACTAACCCTCTTAAAGGGAAGTTGATGTCGGTGCTGATCTTGGTGCTAGGAGTAGGATGAGTCCCTGCTGGGATGACGAATCGGCACCGAGGCCTGGTGGTGATGGTTGGACTGAAAGCAAGAGTATGGCAGTCACAAGCGCCTTGTAGCAACGACTTTGGCTGCAGAATTTCAATATTGAAGGTGCGATTGGGTCTATGGAGCGTGCTGATGGTGCAGAGGATGATAACCAGCGAGAAGATTATGAAACATGATGGTGCGAATGGTTCGATCCAATGATGGTGGCCGCACTGCCTTGCAAGCACCACAGTGGCCCTTGCCAATATGACCACGATACTGTCAGTGATCATGCTACTACCATGACCACGCTGTTGTGGTGACCCTTGCCGTGACCACACCCCACACTACTGCCATGACCATGCTGAGGAAGGCAATCGACAGAGGCAAGGTGACAAGGTTACAGCAACGAGGAGGGTAGGTGCATCAACAAGGACAAGGCGACATGCATCCGATGGCACGAGAGGAGGTGGGTGGGGGGGGAGGCGGCGGGGGCGGGGGCGGCAGGCGGCAGGCGGCGGCGGCGGCGGCGCACTAAAGTCATGGCCCATTTCCAAAAAGCCAGCAACTCACGCTCTTTTTCTTTTTTAAAAAATGTAGTAGTAAAAATAATATCTAAATCAAGAATGTAGCAAGAATCCCATGTTTTTGCCCGGAACTTCCAACAAGAAACGGGTTAGATGAATCACTTCTTGGCCCTAATCATCATTTGTACTTGTTTCACGCTCCTCCCATCTCTTCTAAGCTTCATCATTGTCCTCGTACATATGAGCATACCAATGTTCACGAAAAATCGAGGTTTAATGTAAAGTGAAGCACAAGTTTTTTTTTTTTTTAACCTTCAAATTTGAAAGAAGAAGGTTTAAAACCTCGAACTTTTGAAAATTTTTAGTTATAAATTTGGCAAACACACATAATTTGATTCAAAAATCCCTGTGAAAATTTGAGTTAGAGGCTTTTGTATCTACTACAAAAATTATTTTTCATGAACACTAGAGTACTCGTTTTTTCCTTTTAAGCCCCTTTTTCTTTCATGAGTCAAAGCACATTACAATCAATGTACCAAATTTGACTCATTGAATAAATCATCTCTTTTCGGCTCATTCATAACAATCTTCACAAGTTTTACCTTTTCTTCTCTTGTTATAGAGGTATGCAATTTATTGTTCTCTTAAAGCTCATAATCCTAAAATGAATGTAACCAAACATTATACCTCATATAATAAAGAAAAACAAAGTCCACCTACAGTATCAACCACACTTGAAATCTAACTATTTGTGAGCATTTTCGATTAGGTACGCATGCACCTCTCCTATTCCACTATGCAAGGTATCCAAGCAACTTCAATATGTCCTAGGTCTCGACAATAATACCAAAATGTTGCGCTATACGAGATCAGTGAATCAGATGTTGGATATCCTCTTATTCGTTCAAGAGGCTCGATCCACCAAATATAGCTACTATCTCTCACCTAACCCAAGACACCCTCTTTAATTCATTCCAGAGACTCAATCCACAAAGTATGATGGCTATGTTAAAAAGAATAGAATTGGATACGCAATAGTATGAGCAATGGCACAAGATATGGAGGCTCAAGCAATCTTCTTCTTCATCATCTTCATTCTTCTCCTCCTCAATTGAGTACACACAAAGTATCTCCAAGAGTGATGGATATCTTTTGACCTTTAAGTGACTTTACACACATCTTCTACTTTATTCATGCATACATAGGATATAGACTTAGCCTATGTCCATTTCTCAATACTCTAAAATGAGCTTGCATATAGAATACCCTAAGTGCACTTCTAAAGTACTCAAACTTATCTTTACCTAATGCTTTGGTAAAGATGTCCATGACTTAATCATTGGTTTTGACATGTATCAAGTCTATCTTGCCCTCTATAACCTTCTCTCTAATGAAATGGTAGTGTGCTTCAATATGCTTCATCCTCACATGTAGATGGGGTTCTTTGCTAACATAATGCTACTAATGTTATCACAATACATGATAACTGCACCATCTATCTCAATCTCCATATCACATAATAGAAATCTCAGTAATGTCTACTCACATGTTGCCAATGCTATACCTCTATACTCTGCTTCTACTAGATAAAGCAACTATGGATTGCTTCTTGCTAGTCCAAATCACCATGGTTGAGGCAAATGAAAATGCCTAGCTAACGGGTAGGTCTCCTATCCACGATACTTCCTGCATAATCTACATGTGTATCTAAACAATGTAGGCTCAATCCCTTTCTTATAGAACAAGTCAAAGATAACTATCTTCTCCACATATCTCAATCTCTCCTCATTGCATCCAAATATCACTTGCATGGTTTCTACATCAATTAGCAAATCACTCCCACTAAATGACTTAATTCTAGTCTTATTATTGTTAGATAGATCGACATCTTCATGAATATAGTAACATCCTCCACATATTGACCATCATCTACCATCTTTCCATTTTTAATCCAATGGTGTATCCATTGGCTTACATATTATCATTTCATGTTTCTCTACCATCTCCATTGAGTATTGTCCTTGCACTAACCAAACTCCATATGTGGAGTGTCAATCACCTCAATGCCAAGAAAGTACCTCAATAAGCCAAGGTCCTTGATGATAAACTCCTCATGCATCCCATGCTATTACTATAGTAATTTCTCTCTCTAGAATACATGCAATAATGAGATCATCAACATAGATGACCATAACAACCATTCCATCTTCCGTATAATTTCTCTCTCTAAATACATGTAATGATGAGATCATCAATATAGATGATCATAACAACTTCTGTATATCTGACATAAAGTGAATAATCATCCATGCTTTGTTGAAATCCCATGCTACATAAAAGCTTGCTAATCCTCTCACACCAAGCTCTAGGTGCTTGCTTCAATCCATACAATGCTCTCCTCAACTTGTGTACATAAATAACGTGGATATTTTGGGTATACATACCCTTCTGGCTAATCCATGTATACTTCCTCTTCAATATACCATTTAAGAGGGAATTCTTCACATCCATTTGGTTTAATTTTCAGCCACAAATAGAAGCTAGTGCAATCTCCGATCTCACTGTAGTCATCTTAGCCACTAGACTAAATGTCTCTTCATAGTCCAAACCATATGTTTGTGCATAATCCTTTGCAACCAACCTTGCTTTGTATCTCTCCAATGAGCCATTAGGTTTGCACTATGCACTCACTTGCAACAAATTTCCTTCTCGCCATAAGGCAACTCAACTAGATCCCACATCTTGTTCTTTAACAATGCCTCCATTTTCTCATCCATAGCATGCTTCCGATTGCCTCTTCAAAACAACTGGGCTCTAAATTCTAAACATATGATACCATGTATGTATATTGCATCTTCATGAAGCCATTATGTGTCAACCTGTCAATTGGGCACCTCACTCTATCCGATCTCCTCAATCGTGATGTACTAGATAGTGCCCCAACAATTCCTACATGTGGTGGAGCATACTTTACTACACTCTTTATCCCTAGAGTTCTAACATGTGGTATGCCAAACTCATCATCCATGGACTCATCCTTAGAACTTTCACCTATAGGCTTCTTTCCTTATGAAATTTATACCCTCTTTTGTGCATTTCTCGACTTGCCACTCCATGGACTATATGTATCACTGCTTTTTCCATGAACTTGAGGTCCAAACATATCCTCAACATGTTGATTTCTTTGACCATTATTTGCTACAAATTTTTTTATATAACCATCATCATCACTACTTTTATAAACATCTAACTCAACTACAACTTTCGGTCAATACCAAGACTCGTACTCACTGAATCTGACATCCCTGCTTATGTAGATCTCTTTAGTGATAGGATCATAGCATTTATAACCCTTTTTCTCATCTAGATACCTAAGAAAATTTCATTTAATAGTTTTTGGTTCTATTTTTTCCTCAAATCATCAAGGACATGAACATGATATATATAACCAAACACCCTAAGATATGTAACTATAGGTGTCTTTTCATCCATTATTTCATATGGAGACATATGATGAGTCAACGTTGTAGGTGTCCTCTTCATGATATGGACTATAGTATGTACTATCTCAACCCAGCAAGTCAAGGGCATGTGTATCTAAATCATCAATGCCCTTGCTACTTCCACAATAATCATGTTCTTCATTTCTGCTACATCAAATGGTCTCTCAAATAGTAAGAGAATTCATTTAACATATAATCTCCTCCATTATCTTATTTCAAGCATTTTATGTAGCTCCCAATTTTCTTTTTTGTCAAGGCCTAAAACTCCAAAAACTTTTCAAATGCTTCACTCTTATGTTACAAAAAGTACTCTTTTTACATGTCCAATCCTTGTACATCCTTTTTTATTCTTCAATGGGCTCATTAGGAAGTTTAACATGTGTTTTTACTTGTAATGAGCTCCCGCAAACCTCTCCCCATCAAAAAATTGTCCATATGGTAGGACCATACATTGTAGTTGTCGTTAGTCAATTTATCGCCCACAATTTGTGTAAACTATGTAGTTTTTGATATTACGACAATTGTAAATTCAAAAAAAATAATAGTATATAATGTTTCGAATCAACTCCAAGCATGTGAACAAGTTTGAGCATCAACCATTTAAAACAAAGACAGAAAAATCATTCAAAATACACAAGAAAATACACAAAAAACAAGTTCCACTACTATGGCTATCATGCATGTGTCCAACTACTGTCACATGCACCCATATGTCATGCCAATATGTCAAACATTGGTTGTCCACCAAGAAATGGTGAAAACATTGTTCAAACAATACTCGTAAGATCCTAAAAGCAACAAAATAGGGGTCTAAAATTGAACAATTTTCTTGCCATTTTTCTATACGCCAACAATGACGTGCCAAACAAGATCAATCCATATTACTTTTTTTGAAAACTTTTCCCTTAAATAGGCACCCAAAAATGGTATAAGAACTGACCTTTTGATTACAAAACAACTATTTCCATAAGCCTACAGTATGCACACATAATGGTGAACCAGTTCCAAGAGGCTACAATGTGAATAGGGAGTCATAAAATAATTAGATCACCTTCTTTTTAGTGTGAAAGCTTCAAAGATGGAACCAGTTACTTGCCTTGCCAAAGT
The DNA here is from genome assembly GCF_053477565.2 of Lygodium microphyllum. Taxonomy (NCBI): domain Eukaryota; kingdom Viridiplantae; phylum Streptophyta; class Polypodiopsida; order Schizaeales; family Lygodiaceae; genus Lygodium; species Lygodium microphyllum. The sequence continues at coordinate 143,710,210 of NC_141148.1, forward strand.
GTGAAAGGGTTTGACTTAAGCCTTTCTAGCTAAGGCTTAAGCCTTATTTGTGACAATAAAAAACCTTATTGTCATACATCATTTCTAGCCTCCTTTGGCTACCCAAAATACATTCCAATCGAGCACTCATGCCCAAAATCTGAGCTCCAATGGCTCTACAATCCCATGTACTTATTTCAGATGGACTAGATGAGGATTTGTACATGATTCAATGATGGGTAGCAAGCTTTCAATTTGATGCAGACCTTGAATTGTGGTGCTCTCAGTCTATGCTTTCAATCCCACACTCCGACTTTGATACCAAGTGAAAAGAATAGAAGTAGATGCATGATGAAATGAGCAATTACACAAGATATGAAGGCTCAAGAAAGCTTCTTCTTCTTCTTCTTCATTCTTCTCCTTCTCTCGTTCTTTCATAGTCAATTAAGTACGCACAAAGTATTTCCAAAAGAAGTAATAGATACCCTTTAATATTTAAGTCACTTCACACACAGCTTCTACTTTATTTATGCATACATAGGAAATAGACTTAGCCTATGTCTATTTCTCAATATATCTCTCACCTAACCTCTCACACACACTCCACGAATATAATGGGTCACTTGTAGTGAGCTTGCAAGGCACTCCAACGAGTCACGACAATCGCATATAGCAAACTCCATGATCCATGCTAGTGCTCTTTGATCCTCGACCCTTTATAGCCTTCACATGTATGAGAGAACCTTGGCTCTCTCTCTCTCTCTCTCTCCCTCCCTCCCTCCCTCCCTCCCTCCCTCCCTCCCTCCCTCCCTCCCTCCTCTCTCTCTCTCTCTCTCTCTCTCTCTCTCTCTCTCTCTCTCTCTCTCTCTCTCTCTCTCTCTCTCTCTCTCTCTCTCTCTCTCTCTCTCTCTCTCTCTCTCTCTCTCTCTCAATGGAAATAAAAAGCAAGCACACTAAGTTGGCACATACACGAATAGCTTCTTCTATTCTTTCGTGTCCTTTAAATAATGCACAAGGATTATTAGGGTTGGGATTTCCCCATCCCCCCTGGGCATCCTATCCTTTTTATGGTATTTTCATAGCTAGTCGTGACTTTTTTACATGCAAGTAGGCTCTTGTCTTATTGAAAGAATAAATTAGCTATAAAATGGTAGGTTCCAAATAAAACTTGCATTGGGAGGGATCCTGGTTGTCATAAAATAGTGACACTAAGTGTTACAAAAACAACTAATGTTATCCAAAATTTGTTTTAAAAAATAACTAATGTCTTCCAAATTTTATATGTTTTCTCTTTCCCAATTTTCTCGTGCTAACAAGGGAATTCACATTTTTTAATTGCAAATTCATGACATAAAGATGAGAAGGTCCCTCAATGACAAGGACAAATAAATTGTGACATTGCATACAATTACCATTCCTTGCCCTAATCCAGTAGCACCACCCAGTCAATACTACCAACTAGGTCGCAGAGTGCAATGGGATTGGCATTCATCTAGGAGGGGAATAAATGATAACTACTTTTTAGAAAAGTGGACTAGAACTCAAAAATTCAAAAAGTCAAAAAAATAAAAGCATAAGTACTAGAAGTAAGGATATACTAAATTTTTAGTCGTGCATTAATTTCTTATTATTTTTTGAGTTGCCTTAAGATTATTCTTCAAGTCAATATTTTTATTTCTTGTAAATAATTTCTGAGTTAGAATAGTTAAGAATAATGGACATGAGCTATTGCAACCCTAGAGTTTCACTTCTCTATAGACCAAGAAAGACTAATTAATCCTAGAAATCATGCATAAGTCCAACTAGTTCTAATTTTGGACCAAAAAGAGGGGTACATTGCCCAATATAGTCTTATGTATAAAAACCAAAAGTGAATGGATAAGCTCATTCTTGTGGTGTGCAAACTTGAGAGAGCTCTCTTCTTGCTTATTGCTTATGTGGAGAGAGTGAGAGAGGGAGAGAGGGAAAGTAAGGGACTGGTGTGTGAAGTAGTTCTTCTCTTTTCTTATTCTCTTCTTCCACTTCTTCTTCTATGCAAGTAAGCTTGGAGCAATCAAGGCTATGAGATGAGTGTGCTTGAGGAGCATCACTTAAATAGTGGAGCCATCGAGAAGCCTTCACAAAAAAAATATAGCAAGGAGGGATTCCATATGGTATGCAAGAGAGTGTGCAATGGTTATGTGAGAGGTAGCCATAGCTGTGTCGATCAAAGTGCTCAAAACAATAAGCATTCCAACAAGTTTGGCGTCAAGCTTGTGACATCTAAAATTGGTTTAAAATATTCCTACTTGTCATCCAAAATGCACAACCTCAAAAGATGTGCAAGTTGAAAATTTCATTTTATTACCATAACATGGTCTTACAAGGTATTCTCATTGTTATGCTCTAGTTTAAAAGGCCACATTTATAATATTGTGCTCAACCACTCCATTTTAAGAAGAAAAATTGGTAGAGGTAAGCTATTGTTATATGCCATCTCCTATAAGAAATCATGACCCATTGGGAGATGATCTCACCATCATTATGTATTCAACAAATGCATATGTGTACACCTATTTGACTTGTCACTAATAACCACACCTACATACAACAAGCAAGTAAATTCAAAGCTTTCAATTTTTCTTTAAGAAATAGACAACATGTAGTACAAGTAGTCATCCATTATGTGGTTGGAAACTAAGGTCAATGTGTACCAATATCAAGATGATCTCATCTACATACAGAATGCTTTGGGAATGATTGTTGATGTTGTTTGCGAAGTTGATAAGGCTCAACACTTTGGCTAGCTTCATATATGGGATACCGTCCATTAGCCAATCTATAGACATATCATAAGGTATGTTGTAGAAGATGTTGTCAAGGCATTAATGTCAAAAGGATTTGCATTAGAAGAGGCTTATGCAACACGATAATGAAATTCATGAAATTCATGAAATTCATAGGCTTTTGACCTTGCCTTGGATAAGAATTGTGATATATAATAAGGGCCATGCTTTACTTTGAGGTACAACTAGACTAATAGCTTCATTTATTATTCAATCAATGGCCTTTGTGATGAAGGAGATAGATAGCTTAACCTGGTTAAGAAAGCTAGTAGATGCAAACCAAGGTCACGCCCAATTGTTAAACAAGAAACCCATTGTCTACTATATGATATTTAAGCCTTTGTTAGTATCAAAGAGATGTTGCTTGCCTTCATCATACAATAATTAAAAAAAGAAAAATTTGAGAAAACTCGAATTGCAAGAGAAAAGAGAAATAGACAAATTTTGCACAACGCAAGATCAATGGATACAATCTCCCCACATGCATGCAGCATAAGCACCTCCCCCATGCATGTATTCACCATTTGTATTAAGCTTTTTTTCTCAAAAATAACATTAAAAATCATCTCCTTTTTGGGCTCTTTCTTTCCTTGCATGAATGCCATGCTTTTGCTCCAATACTATTTAATGCCTATCAAATAAACTTAAACTAAGGCTTATAAAAATAATAATCAATACTTAAACTAAGGCTTATAAAAATAATAATCAATACTTTTAGGTATTACAAAATAATGGTATCCAAATAGATAGCACACAAAAATATAATAATTCCACACTATGGAGCATTTGACCATGATTAATTTCTATGCATTAAACTATGCTTCCTCAAAATATTTATTATGCATAACTCCATCTAATAATCTTCTCACTGCAACACAAATGACATTAATATTCTTCCATCTATTTAGCAAGCATAATGAACCAGTGTCACACATGTGTACTCATGCAACAAGTCATGGATAATGCAATAAATAAGAAAAATTTACAAAAATAAATAAAATAAAAATGTCTTATTTTATAACGAATTTTAAAATTTTATAGTTCAATAGTATTTTCTATAGGTTTAAAAGTAACTACCCTCGATTGATAAAACAAAAAAAATCATATGGATGATCAACCACATGCTTTCTTATGAAAATAAGGTAATCACAAATTTTCATGAAACATCGTCTCATGCAATAAATATTTACCTATGTTGTGACATTAATGTGATTGTGAGTGGTAGGCATTTATTAGATGGTCATAAGTTAGAGTTAGCACTAACTTTAGAATTCACTAAGATTATTGAACAAAATGATTTCTATACTTTACTAGATACCTATGATATTGATTTTTTATTTTAGTTGTAGTCAATTCATGATCAACAATTACTTCATGTATTAAATTTATGTGCTTTCTTCTAATCGTAGAGGATCATCTAATATTGAAGTCATTGGTGGAGTTCCCTTAAAAGATTTCAACATACTAATATGGAAAGAATTATAAATTTTCTAATGATGATGAATGCCTAATCTAAATGCATTCTCATTAATCAGATGAATAAGATAGAATGGCCCATAATGTTTTGGATCTAATTTGATTTTCAAATGCATTTCAATGGATTTTAACCTTCTCTTTTCAATTCGCAAAACCAAACTAAATCATTTGTTAGTTTGGGTTGTATATCTCAATTGTGATTGCTTAATCTTTTCAATCACTTCTTTTAGAATTTTTCTATGGTTCTAGCCAAAGTATTGGCAAAACATGAATATCAACAGTGATTGTGGTTCATGGGGACATGTAGTTTCTTTCCATAAAGAATTTGAATTGTACTCTACCATAATATCATGGAATTTTGAAATTTACTATGAGAATAAAATGTTTTTTACTTTTTTTTTCTGGATTTATCTATTTGTTGCATGATCATGACTTGTTGCACGAGCATGCTCATGCAACAACTCCCGGGCCATGTGGCAAATAAACAAAGTCCACAAAAACAAATAAGTAAAAATCATTTTATTCTCATAGAGAATTCTAAAAATTTTCATAATTTCATAACAAGATAACTAAGCCAATACCTTAAATATTCGCCATTCACGTATCTTGCATGAGTCTCCTCTAGCTACAAGCCTTTGTGAGATGTTAATGTCAATGTTTGGAGGCAAGTGATGAGTAGCACCACTATCCAAAATTTATCTAGCTAGATGGTCACATGGAAAAGTGGGATGGTCATTAACTTGCAACATCCTAGAATTGGATAGTAGTTCATAGATGTGGACCAATAACTCATCATGAAGATGAGAAGTAAAGGCATAAGTGTGCTCAATAGGGGGCAGGAAACTATGAGGGATAGAGTACATGGAAAATCTAATGAGAATGCTCAATAAAGGGATGACAAGTATGAGGGACAAAGTCCATGGGAGATCTAATGGACCGACGGTTACAACAATTATGTAAGGTTGAAAGTTTGTCCATATATTGCATGACCCACAAGGTCACGCTAAAAGTGGTGGCCACTAGGAGGTGCAAGCTCATAACTCCCTCTTGACTATTTTTGAGGGGTTAAATTTCCACCTTGGATCGTGCCAAGGTGTAGTATTGATTATTTTGATTCTTCTTTTATCACCTAGCCTTTTAGAGCATTCTTTGTCAAAGTAGCAAAGCAAATGGTATTGAGTAATCATTTCTTTTAGGAATGTGCTATAAATAAGTTTTCTTTTTAGAATCCTTTAAAGAATAGGATTTTCCTCAACATTCTTGTCACTCCTTGATTTCTCCCCTTAATAAGATGGAAAGGCTACCTAGCCTCTATAGAAAAAGAGAATTTATTATCACTTATTGACTTTTCTTTTGAACAAATGGAAACTAGGGCTCCCTCTTCATAGAAGACTTCTTCTTTTTGACTTGGTCATGTGACCATCTGTAACACAAAGAGTGACACTCAAACTCATAGAAGACTGGCAATGTGAACATGGATCATTTGCTATAGAAAATTGAAGGACTGAGATGGCAAATACAAAAACCTAGTAGCCCAACTTTGGTGGTGGTGTACTTAATGAATGATCATTTATACTTGCATCTTAACTTTGACTTCACTAGTTAATCTCATGGTCAAGATTGAATTGTCACATGTACAATTTGTAGCCGCATAGGGGTTTTCAAGCTTCAACCATGCTTGAAAACTAGGACACGTGCAAAGCTCCTATTGTTTCAGGCCTTTGATTATCTGAGGTGAACCAACTCTCACCTAGTCTCTCACACCTCTCATCCAATGGCTCCTCTAACATGTAGCAAAAGAAACCAATGGGACTAATTTTGTAGTAGACACACCTCAGGCCACCCTCAGGCTCACCCATCGTTATAGTCTCAGCAAACCAAGGTGGTCTCACCAACTCGAATGGCATGGCCTCCTTCTGCAATCTCTCAAACTAAACTTGCAATCCACCACTGATTGGCCAAGCAAAGCATGCTAACGTAAAAGAAGGTGGAAGATTACCAAGTGCTTCACAACATGTCCCTCACACTCCCCTTTTAGCCCTCACTCTCTCCCTCTCTCACTCCTCTCTCAATGGCACACACAAAAGCTTCAAGCAATAGAACATAGGTAGAAGAGAGCTCAGTTAGAAGTTAGCACACACTCAAATGATCTCTTTCATTAACTTTTTAGATTTTATACATAAATTTAGAGGTCTCTAGCCCTTTGCGCTCTTTCGGCACCTAGACCATTCTTTTGTCCATTGAACTTGACCTTGCATTTACAAGTGGATCTTAAAGCTAAGTGGGATTCGACTTTGCAAAGATTATTACAACTTGCACAAGAGTGAGCCTGACACTTGAACTACATTAGTTATTTCTTGGCATTACCAAAACTCTCACTATTATTAAAACTTTAGTGCCTTACTTTCTTTCCTTGCTTTCTTTCTCCTCACCTGTCACTTGATGGAGTTAACATTACCTCCCTCCTAGACGAGTGTCAATTCCACAACACTACTAAGGGGAAGGTTCGACGGGGCGTAATACATCGGAAGAGGGTGTCTGGGGATGTTTACTACAATGTTGAGAATGTGGGAGAATAGTGGTTGATGCTAGAAGGGTGAGATAGCTTGGGGTGACATACAAGGTGCATGAGACATGGCTGACTGTGGATGATATTAGGCCACCAATGTTGATGGGTCTCACACCATGTTCACCATGCTTGTAGATCCATCAATGCTCTCCCTAAGGGGTGTGCTACCCTCACTAGTGCAATGGATGGTGCAGGTGTTGATGCAACTAGGAGTTAGGTCAAATTTTAAGTAAGCTCAAAATATTGTCCCACACTTGAGGACCCAATTGGCGCATGATGGGGGGTGCAATGTGATGTTCAAGGTGATAGGTCTTCTAGGTGATCCGAGATGTCTTGCCCTTGATGTGCCCTAAATCTTGGGGGGGGGAGATGGAACCGGGGTTCTGAGATTTGCTTTGAGACTCGAGGACCCCCTAGGTGCCATGTGCTTGCTCTCTCTCTCTCTCTCTCTCTCTCTCTCTCTCTCTCTCTCTCTCTCTCTCTCTCTCTCTCTCTCTCTCTCTCTCTCTCTCTCTCTCTCTCTCTCCCCCTCTCTCCCTCTCTCCCTCTCTCCCTCTCTCTCTCCCTCTCTCCCTCTCTCCCTCTCTCTCTCTCTCTCTCTCTCTCTCTCTCTCTCTCTCTCTCTCTCTCTCTCTCTCTCTCTCTCTCTTTCTTTTTTTAATGAAATAACTAAATAAAAATATGCTTCACTCCTTAGCTTAGTGGTCAAAGCATTCTAGTCAAGCAAACTCTGCCCAAAAGGTACTCCTTTGTATCTAGCTTCAAGTAGAGGCGGGATTCTAAATAAAATGGGTGGGTGCATAGGGTGAACCAATTGTCCACTGTATCTTCTAGGATACTCATGAAATCTATGGGCATGAGCAAGGCACAAAGATGTAGCCATACAATGGAAACTATCTCTATTTGTGTGCATTCACATCAAAGAAGAGGGGTGGCAACCTGTCTTCCTACAAGGTGGGTAGCTACTGTAGCAATATAATGAGCACCATCAAGTAATTGAAAGTGGTGATGAAAGCCTCGTCAAGATATTTGTTGAATGTCCTTACAAACACTCTAAACAAGAGTACCAAGTCCCTTGACTGGAAGTGATATGTCTTCTCAAACATTGGGAACCGAACATTGGGAATCTTAGGGAAATTATTACTGCCCATGCTTTTCTTTGTGGTATTGGAGATGCTTCCGAGGATAGGGGCAGTATGTGGGGTTAACTCACTCAATTGTACCTACATAACAATAGGCATCCCAAGCAATTCCATCATTTTCAAGAATGGGATAGCTCCATTTTGGCTACCTGGGGAATGCCTCTCGAGGTTGTTGATTAACAAAATGGTTGCTCCTTTGTGTACCTATGAGCCTACAACTTCTATGAAGGGCTCCTATATCTTGTTGATCTAGCCATAGTTGAGCAATTCTCTCTCTTGTTCTAGTGAGTAGGTGCAATATCCTCAAGGAGAGGGGATCTATATACCTAGCATTTTCATATATCTGGAAATCAAAGGTGACCATCTCACTTTGTTCCTAACTCTCTTCATACCTACGTACAAGTTCTTATGGGCTCTCAATTTTCTTTTCAATCACTTTGACTTTTAGGGAGACATGTTGCATCCTTTGTGGTTGTGGTTTCCATACTCTCTTCATCCTGTCATAGGTTGTCCATTGTTTAGGAGTAGCTTCTGTGTCTTTCTACTAATTAGAGGCTTCATAACTCATCCCTTCTAGCGAAGCATAGAAGTCTAGGAGCTCAGGTCAATCCTCCACAAGTGTCATCATTGACGGTGGGTCCCATGTTGTTGCAATAGGCGATGGGTGGTCTTCACCACATGAGGAAGAGGTAGGTTCCCAAAATCCCTTGTCCTTCAATTTTTCATCATTATAGCTTGCATGGTGAAGTTGGGGCACTAAATTCTCCCTTGTAGGCTCGTAAGTCATCAACTTGATTTTGGTCCCAAAGTCAATCTTTTCGAGAGCCACTATGGCAACTCCCAATTGGGCCTTGAGCTCTTCCACCTGATCTATCTGGATCCTCACTAACTACTGCTATCACTACCTTATGGTACATTCTTTTTTGAGCATCAATAACATGTTTGCACACAACCACCTGCTCCTTGTACTAGCTCTTCTATAGGAGGGTGCTACCTAGATCGTTTGCCATGCTTTGCAATGTTGCTAGTCACACTTGTTCCACTTCTCTTGCAATCATTGCTACTTCTTGAGTAAGAGTGGCCTCTCCTATGGTTTGTAGGCTTGTGAAAGTGCTTTGCAACTGGGTGGCATGGGTTTGACTGATATTTACTAGCTCTTGGGTCAACCCTCTCACCTTGTTTCTCTTCTACTCGAGCTGCACTATAGTGTCAGCTAACTTTATTCTCATCTCTCCTAATTTCCTCATCATCTCCCCCATCCCTTGGTTTTTTGTCTTCAAGTCATCAAGTTCCATGTTTTTGTTTTTTGTAGATGAGCTCGAAGGTCATGTTGCTGCTGCAAGGTGTTATGCTTTAAGTGCTCCTAGTAACTATACATCATCTTATCCAACTTGGCTTGTAGCTCTACATTGTCTCTCAAGACTCTAGCTTTTCCTCTCTTCATTTCTTTGCACAATTGTTCCAAGACAAGCAAGTGCCCTTCTGTGATGGGTTGCTTGACCTCCTTGCGGCTGAGTGCCAATTGTGGAGTCATCATGTTGTCCATCTTTCCTCGAGACTACTTCTACTAATCTCCCCTTTTTCATCTCAGATAAGCTAGTTTGCATGGCTTGGAGCGTGTTCACAATCAATTGTAGTTCAAGCAGCCCCTCATCTACCTTGCTCTGTCCTTGACTAGATGTTTCTCCGTACCTAGCGTGGAGTGTGTCAGTTTTGCTAATGAGTTCTTGCTCCCTCCTATACAAAAGTCTTCTACCTTCTTGCATAGTTATTCTTCCCTTCTGCATAGGTCTTCTTGGTGAGACAAATGTGTGACTGTGAGGAAATCCTCATGTACTTTCATAGGTCTTCTTGGTGAGACAAATGTGTGACTGTGAGGAAATCCTCATGTACTTTTAGCCGCACTGCCTACTCCTATTGCAAATTTTTAGGACCTCCCTTAAGGTTGGGGCTAGGTCAATTCTTCCTTGTTTTGCCCAATGTGCCTTGGTTATCTTTTCTCTTCTAACATCCTATGTTGTGTCTTCTATTATAGTGTCTATCTCATCCTTGCCTTCTCTTCCTCTTTTCCTCTATTCTACTTTTCCTTGTTTTGATGTGTCTCTTGCACCTTGATCTCCTCCTTGCATATATTCCTTCCTTTGCAAGGTGGTGGTTGTTGTTTTAGTGATGGGTGGGATTTCTTTCAAAGAGCCACTATCTATGCTCACCACCAAGCCAAACATAAAGATTCTTGCCATGGATGCACCTAACCATGTGCATATCACTCTAGGAAGAGTTGAACCATAAGTGATTATGGCTAGCCTTGCTTCTAAGCTAGTCACCATTCCTGGGGATTTGTGCATCACTACTTTTTCTCTTGCAAGAAATTCCACCACATTATCAATCTAAAGATTGTTCAAATTTTGCTAAAAGATTAGTTCCAAATAATATGTCCTCCATGAGTCCCTTTGGAATCCTGCTGCTGGCAAATGCAGTAGGCTTATAGTATGTGAACATGGAGTGGAATAATTGGGTTGTGACTATCAATTCCTCATTCAGGATTGCACTAAATAATATTCCATCATTGTTCAACCCTCCTATTTTTCCATTCCACCTAGTTGCCACCATCATGGCTTTCTTTCTTGCCTCATACTTTTCATCCCTCCTTGGTAATCCCAAGCTTGCCTCCACCAATTCGAGAGTGAAGACTACTAGGCAAAGCTTCCTTTTAGTTCCTCCTTCGATACTGACAACATTTTCTTGGCTTTTGGATCAAAGGTTTGTATGAAGGTCAAGCATCCTAACATCTTATCCAGCCCACACATTGCCTTAACATAAGTGCCTAGCTTACAATCCAATATGTGCTTCTTGGCCACGGTGTTGTTGTCGATTATCTTGTCTAGGTTTTCTAGGAGGCAAAACTTTAGCTTCCCAATCTTGTACTATTGGGGGCAGAAGTTGAACTTCTATTGTTGCTCAAGGGTGAAGACATTGTTCTTTTCATTGTACTTGATGTCTCTGATGACTTTTACTCCTTGCTAGGATGGCTTTTTTACATTACCGGCCATTGTTGCAAGGTCTTCTTTCCCATTCCCTTCTACTTGGCCTATTTCTTTAGCCTATGCCCGCCTATGCTTGTCTACTCTTTTACAATTTGCACAGGAGAGAGCTTGACACTTTTTTACAAAAGTTTCGGGGCACCTTTCACTTAAAAATGCGCTTTTGCTTTTAACCTGATTATAGAGGCCGCTCTTGTGCCTTTGCTTGTTCTTCGTCCTGCTTCTTCCGTTTCGTCCGTATTTTACTTCTTTTTCTTCCACCTCGAGCTGGGGTTAATAGTGATTCAATTGTCACAAGTTTTTCAACGGAATGCCAAATTACAAGGTACATTTTAATAGGTTTTGCTTGGAATTTCTCTTCCATTGAAAAATCTTGCTTAGAGTAAAAGTATACGCTTTACACACAATTCATCATCACATTTATCGAATTGAAAACATGAATCAAATACCCATTTAATCAATAATTAAGAGCTGTGTTTGATTTCATGATTAGTGTCCCAAACTCTATTGTTTTGTAAGAAATAAGAGACATTGGTGGTTTCTAGGACTTGAAATTAGTTGCACTTTACAAGTAAGGGGCTATGAAGACTACATTGAAAAGATAGCCCACCATCTCTTCGCCTCCTCTTAAAATACTACTTGTAGCCAAACTTCTTAGCTTTACACTCAAACTTGGTAGATCCTTTTTAAAGTTACTAGATTGTTATTTGGTTTTGGGTGGTTTGATAGGAGGGCATGCAATTGAAATGATTTACAAAGTGGGATAACCAAAACTTTACAAGAGCAGACCCAATGACATCCCTTTTCCATTCATAATCTTAATTACCACCATGATCAAGTGTTCATGGGGGTCTTATATGGACCCAAGGACATTCCTTTTGCATCCATCATCTTCATTTCCACCATGATTAGGTGTTCATGGGGATCTTATACATGGATGATTTCATAATCCTTGTCTCTTGTTGACATATGAAAGTTGCCTATTGATGAGAGTGATGGAGGGATTAATCATTTGGACAGCTAATGGAGGGGCATGGCTAAAGTTTATCGCTTGCTTTTGATTTTATTAAAGTACTTTTTCCCTTATTACTTAGGATGTCACACATGTTAGTTCATGTTGACAAGTTGCCTACTAATGGACATGATTGGAGAACTGGCCATATAGCAACCAATGGAACTAAGCAATAGCCAAATTCGTAGCTCTGCCTCCTCCATTGCTTGCCAATAGGAAGTAGGGGTGTCATGATCCTTAACTCTTATTGGCATATCAATTTGCCTATCAATGAAGAGGGGCTAGCCATATGGATTACCGAGATAGAGAAGAACGGAAGGACATTAGCACTTGTTTTTAACTTTAGCCAAGCACATTTTTTCCCATAAAAGTTACTAAGGATGTCTCACATGTTTAAAAGTGAGTTGGAATTATCTAGGTTACTATGAAGCCCACCTTTTCCTAACAATCTATTCACAAGGTAAGTCATAAGGTGAGTGATAACCATTCTTATTAAGATTAGGCTCAAGTAAAGTGGCCTCTTTTCAAGGGAGAGAATACTTTTGGATTGAAAGATGTCCATCTTATGTTAGCACTCTTTGTTAAATTCTCAAAGCTTTATGTCAAAATTATTTTTTGCATGTAAAAATATATGCTCATTGTTGCTATATCTTAGTTATTCCAATGCCTTATTGCTCTTTGAAGTACTTGAATGAGAGCATATACAACTAATTGAAAATGTAAAGTACAATCAACATAAATATAAAAAATGCATATATTTTCATTTTATGTTAGAAGAAAACTGCCATATGATCATTGATGTAGTTATGCTTCCATCACAACTTTTATTATTCCCAAGGTTCTCTCTTACCTTTGCCCTAGTCTGGAGTTCTTGCAAAACAAAACATGTTAGGAAGGAAATGATGATGTAAAAAGATTTGACATCCATAGCCCTATACAACTAAATGTTTTAGTATGAGCTATTCTACATATAAGTGAATTCGGCATGCACAAGTAATGGGAGTGGCTATGGTGAATGTGTGGAAGGATGACTTGACTTGGACTCCTATTTTTCTAGGGAAACTACCAATTGCAAACGAGAGTATTGAGTTAATCAACACCATTCACATGTATGTGTCACACAAAACAATCAAAAGATGTGGTTCCTCGATCAAAATGCAATGACCTCATTGGTTTACTACACTATCACTCTAGCTAAGGTCACTACCTATGTATGGATGGCAACAAGAGATATGGTTGAAGTCCATCTTGTGGGTCAATTGACTTGCATCTAGAATGACTATAAGTCACAAAATTTCAATTTCTCAATCGAAGATGTTAAAGTGGCTCGAACCTCTACAAACTCAATTGTAGCATACTAATTTATTATTTTACGTGTAGGCTCGGGCAGCCCCGAACCTTCAGAGGGCTTCTCGAACCTTACCCCCTTCCCAAACCTCCCTTTTTAAATCAAAGTTTTAATTACTCCTTTCTCTCTCTCTTCTCCCCTTCTTTTATTTAAATATTTTAATTAAATTTATTTATTTAATTTTAACCTTGCTATTTTTTAATATTTTCCCCCTCTCTCAACTAAACCTGTATTGATTTATTATTTTGGTTGTAGATTCAGGAAGTCCTGAACCTTTAGAGGGCTTTCCGAACCTACCACCCTTCTTGAACCTTCCATTTTTAACTAAAACCCTCTCTCTCTTATGCGTAATCTCTCCCTCTCTCTTTTCCCTCCCCTTTTTAATTAAACCCCCCTCTCTCACATGTAGGCTCTCTCTCTCTCTCTCTCTCTCTCTCCCTTTTTAAATTAAAGTTTTAATTAATCGTCTCTCTCTTCTTTTTTCTTTTTATTAAATGTTTTTAATTAGATTAAACTTCTTAATTTAAACTTTGTTACCTTTTTATCATTTTCTGCCTTCTTTCAATTAAATATTTTTAAAAGCCTTTTTATAATCAAAATTTTAGAGAGGGGGAAAGGGAAAGAGAAGAAGAAGAAGAGAGAATATGAACATAGAGAGAGAGAATTATAAAGAGAAGAGATAAAATATAAAATTTAAAAGAAGAAAGGAGAGAGGGAGAAAAACTATGAGAGAGAAAGCGAAAGAAATGAGAGGTAATGAGAGAGAAGAGAGAGAGAAAAAAGGAGAAGAAATGAAAAAAGAGGGGAGAGAAAAGGAAGAGAGAGAGAGAGAGAGAGAGAGAGAGAGAGAGAGAGGAAAGAAAAAAAATTAAGGGAGAGAAAGTGAGAAAAAATTGAGAGAGAGAGAAAAAATGGAGAGAGAGAGAGAGAGAGAGAGAGAGAGAGAGAGAGAGAGAGAGCAAGTTTGTTGACGTAACCTTGAAACTTTATGAGGTCAAATTAGTACAAACTTTGAGTATAGACGAAATTTTAAAGTTTGTGTATAAAAGAGATTGTATGTATCTTTGACGTTTTATATTACAAATTTAATAATTTACTTTTAATTCTACATTTGATATGAGAGAGAGAGAGAGAGAGAGAGAGAGAGAGAGAGAGAGAGAGAGAGAGAGAGAGAGAGAAGTTAGAAACAGAGAGGGAAAAGAGAAATAGATTATTGAGTGAAGTTGTCGTGCGATAACTTCGCTTGCCACTTCCGACAACTTTATACTATTGTGGGAAGCTTCGCGGCCTAGTATTCTGTCTCGAAACGTGCATGTAATGCTAGTAGCATTTATTTTTCTCCAATAGCTTTAAGAATGCGGGGGTAGTGGGGAGTCCTACAAACACAAGGCACAACACAATTTGTTGGGTTTACTGCGAAAATTGAAACCATGTTTTGGACTTGTAAGTTTGTAACTATACCAAAAGAGCAAACGTTTGAACTTTGGAAATAAGGGCCCTCTTATCATTATGGGAAGCCACAAGTGATACTATGGTGTAAATAAGCCTGTTTGGTCACGTGGATGAGGGCAGTTGTAGTCCGTAATCATAGGCTCACCATACACACACACACACACACTCTCTCTCTCTCTCTCTCACAGAGAAGTCCCCGAGTCCCCACCAGTACCGGCAACATTCCTCTCTCACAGGCTGTCCCATTACTCATTTCGCAGTTGGAAGGAAAAAAGGAGAGAAAGAATATGAATATAGCCTAGCTTTATGTATAGGCAAGGCATCCCTTGCCTGCTACTCTACAGTTCCACCATCATGTCCATGTGACCAGGCTTCCTTACCGAGGTGCCGAGGCCCTTCCTCTTCTGCTCCTCCTTACTATTATGACTTTCTTGTATCTAGCGGCTAGCCAGAAAAGCTACGTTTATTTAATTTTGACTGGCCGCAATGCCCACACACAGTCTCGTCGCTTGAGTCCAATCTTCCAAGTTCCATCCTGATGAGAACTGCAGAGCAGTAGTAGCTTTGAAGTCACATTCGTAGTACACCTAGGTAACCAAGTGGGTTCTGCCCAGACCCCCTCTTTTCTCAATTAACGCCTCTCTCCCTCTCCCTCTCTCTTCTCTCTCTCCATTGCCCTGCCCACGCTTCTCAGTTCTATCCCTCTCTCTCCCTCTTCTATCTCTCCATTGCCCTGCTCCCACTCTAAAGATTTCTCCTGTGTCGTACCGAGTTTAAGCTGCTGGGACAAGCCAATTCAAGCTGCAGCACCACTTGCTTGCTGGTGCTGCCAAGCAAGTCTCCGAGAAGCATAACAAATGTTGTGCTACGAAGCTCTTGAGTGAAGTTTAAAGTGGACAATTATCTTTAAGGAGCAGTATCATCAGACCTCTGCTCTTTTTGTAGGTTGGAGACAGAGAGAGAGAGAGAGGAGAGGTGAGAAAGCAAAGCAGCTTGTTGTATTGGAGGGAACCCTGTCATGGAGCCACCTTCTTCCTCCCAGCCCAACCGGAGCCACCCTCGGGTGATTGGATCATGGGCGCGGCGCACAGGGTTCAAGAGCAATCTGTCAGGTGAGAGCGGGAGCGCCGCGAGCGACTCCGATGCACGAGACTTGGAGATGAGCATAGGTGCAAATGCAGGATCTGGGAAGCCAGCAGCACCAGTAGTGCTAGCAGAGTCCCCTGCAGTTCCAGAGCTCATGGCCAGAAGTGGCAGCGGCGGCATTGGACGTAGAAGAGAGAATGGCAGAGCCAAGGGAGACGGGCATCCCTCTAACAAGGGCGTTGAAAACCATACCGCATCACCAGCTCCTGCCCCTGCCCCTGTTCCTGTCTCAGCATCTGTGCCTACTCCACCGGCCCCAGTCCCTGCACCTGCTGGAAGGGCAGGGCTGAGTGATGTCAACGGACTGTCTAACAGTGGCGGGCAGCCAATTCGCATCGAGCCTATCAAGGGCTTCAAGGAGGCTGAGTTGGACCTCATGTCGCAGTCCCAAGATGCAGAGGATGTATTGATGGCCAAGCAGTCACACTTGAAGTATGAACTACGAGAAACTCCAGGGCCAGGTGAGTCGCTCATATTTTCAGGGGTTTCATCAGTGTCCCACTATTTCATTGTGATTAATGCCGCACATTTTGTTAGTGTGTGTGTCGCATGCGCACCTTTGGCTAGCTAGAGTATGTGTACAAAGGTTTTGAAGTTGGAAACACTTGGCTCGGTCAGTGGATTGGTGGCCTCGAGTCAGATGATACTGGTGCGAGTCTCCGATAACTTTAGAGGAAACAGATGCCTCATGTGGTTGCACTATCCAAAGCAGGCCACAAAATAAGTTAGCTAAGAGTTTTTTCTCCGATTGATTGCAGTCATCTAGTCTCACTGTTGATTGTGTAGCCGTGTTTTACTTTCACATTCTCATGTTTATAAATGCAGAGTACGTATGGCTGAAGGGAGTGTGGGGGTGTGACCCAAGAATGGCCATGATGATCATAAACCAAAGGGACGCAATGGCATGGATACTTGTCCCTAGTCTACCAATCGACTGGCGCATGGCAATACTGACCTCCTGAGTAGGTGGACCTTGTAGATTGTGTACTCTACTTGTCCCTTTGTGCCACTTCGGTTCATGATCATCACAGCCATTCTTGGTTGTTTTCAAAGGGTCGATTGATGTAAAGAAGCAGAGCGTTTAGTTTTCCGCGCTTCATACTCTCCTTATAGAAAAGGCGGTTGAGGTAATGACTTCGGGCATGACCAGCTCATTTGAAACATCGGAGTATATGAGAAACATTTGCAACGAGTGAACTCAAAATCTTAGAGGATGAATGAAGTACAATGATTATACAATGATCTCATCCCTTTGCATCTCTAGGACTAGGGATAAGGAGAGCCATTTGAGGAAGGAGTGTGGAGAGAGTGAAAGTTAGTCTTCCGCATAGTTTCTTGGAGTTTTGGAAATGGCGAAACAGAAACGCGTTTGGAGTCATGAAACGGAGCGGCGAAACGAGGAAATGGATTTTACGTCTGTTTCTCGGAATGTTTAATATGTTGAACTTGTACAACAAAACACTTCGTTTTAGACGAATGTGTTGAAATGGGACGCAAAAATATGATGGGGAACGACCCCTATCCCATCCCCAACAGTCCCCCCCTTCCCCCCCATCATGGCCGTCCCCTACCCCGTGACATCTTTGTGTGGGAGTTTTTCAAACTTCTTCCAAGGACTTTTCCTTTTGTAACATATACACATACAAAATCAACATATTGTTGAATGAAGTCATATCGAATCAGCCCACATTACACATGCATTTTTCCTACAATGGAAAATACATTATGCATGCATCATTGTTCTTTGGTAGTATATATTCACTCACACATCCACCCACCCACATTATATGCATACATTTTAAAATTCTATCTAAGTATGCCGTCCCCTCTTCTTGTCAGGGACATGCCATGATCAAGTGTAAATGCACCCTTAATAGGACATCTTGGAGCCAACCATGCAAACCTACCCTTGCCATGTCATCATAGAACCTTTTAGAAGGTATGCCATGTCATTGCTTGCATCATCGATGATGTCATCATGGAACCTAGAAGATCTTATAGCTGTCCTCCAACATCTATTAAAGGATGGGCTTGCTATAGAGCTCCCTAATCCTGCCAATGCTAGTTTTGGGAGCTCAAGGAGTCGAGACCTCTAAGTAACTTTGAGTTCTAGTTCTAGTTGTCTAGTCATGGTATCTAGTCTTGTCTTGTCTTCCATTATACTCCTGTTGTCTTGTCTCCTTGTTATCTCATAGTACGAGATCTTGTCTAGTATTGTCTTGTATCTTGTTCATTCGCGTTGAGGAAGATCTCGTAATTTTGATATCTTATATCTATAAGTATGGTCCCAGATTGTGGGATCCTTCATATCCTATCGAGTCCTGTTGTTTATACCTATGATCTTGGGTTGTGGGATTTTCTGTATCTTGTTAAGTTATCATTGTACCTTGTGCCTCTATGTGGGATTATTTTGTAATTAGAATTCTTGTAACGAATCTTGCATCTAGTCTAGTCTCTCGAGCATAATCTAGTGCTCCCATATTACCCCCCTCCCCCATCAGACCCCCCATCCCCATTTTCTACTTTTGGCCGTCCCTGGTCCTTGACCTCGTCCTCGTCCCCCATTCCATATCACTATGCCATAGACTCATATTATGTTGTATAGACTCAAAAAAGAGAGTACTTAGTAAACAATGTGCGAAAAATAAATACAACTACGATGTATGATGTATTATAGTCAAGACTCAAGTGATCACAATATCTTATCCAAATGCCAATGAACCATGAATATGATAAACTAATAACAAGTCTATCAATCATGGTCTATTATCTAATGAGAGTCACTCAACATCAACCAAAGGCATCTCCTTTGTCTTGTCTTGCTTAGGGCTACTAGTAGGAGCACTAGTACTATTGCTAGAGAAAAAGGAGGTAATAGTTACTACTAACATCATTCGCATGTAACACTCCTTGTGCGCATGACATGACAATAGTTGTATCCTTTTTGCTTCGGGCCATTGTTAGCTCCATAGTTACGAATGATGCACATGTGGCTTCAAAATGTATCCTTCATTATGGTTGTATTGTGTACCTTGCTAGAAATACAAGAAACTAGTAACAAAAATAAAGGCCATAAAAAAAAGCAATCGGCTAACAAAAATTGACCGACCTAATTAGCAACCAAACTTGTAGATATTTCCAGCAGTCACAGTGTGTGGGTCTCTTTTTGGGTAGACAACTATGCCACGTGGTTGGTTGGCTGCTCAACGCAGATTATTTTAGGCATTTATGATGATGTTGGCGACATGAATAATGACTAATTCCCTCCGAGAGTACCTCCGAGAGAACTGACTGCATCGATGGTAACCTAAGAAATGCTAGTTCAGGGGATGACTAAGCTCTAACAACCTTGGTGATACTTTGAAGATGCCCGAAGACAAACACTTGTCTTAAGGGAAGCCACTTTAAACTTATCACGCCGTGTCTTTGGGATGTGGACATAGGCGTTACACCCAAAAATTGTGAAATAAGAAATATTAGACTTAGACCCAAAATACGCCTCATAGGGTGTCATACCAACAGCGGCTGAAGTGGGGGATTGATTAAGGATGTGGACTGCAGTAGCCACAGCCTTGGCCCAAAGACATTGAGGTGTTTGCCTATGCTCCATCATGGTGCGAGCCATCTCAATCACACTCTAGTTCTTCCGCTCCAATATGCCATTTTCTTGAGGTATGTTTGTGTTTGCAAACTCCTTGTGCATACCACGATTTGCACAATACCTAGCAAGCTCATTAGAAACAAATTCTCCCTATCCGATCGTAATGCCTTCAGATTCTAGCATGATCGGTTCTCCTCAAAGAGTAACCAATCCTTGAAGTGGGAGAAAGCTTCTAACTTCAGTTGCAAAAAATAAGCCCTTGTCATTCTACTCAAATCGTCCACAATCAACATGAAATACAAGCTCCCCTTAAGGGAGTCCATCCACAAAGGTCCACAAAGATTTGCGAAAACAAGCTTTGAGGGTGTTGAAGACCGCCTCGAAGCCATTACTTGGAATGGTATCATGATGCTGTTTCCCATGAATGCAAGATACACACGGTTGTTGGCTCACCACAATGTTCGGCATACATGGAACAAGCCGTCCCCTAGATGCCTTTCGAAGGTAATCATAAATTTAGTGGCGAAACTGAGCATGCCAAAGCTCAGATTGTGTCTAAGAGGTAAGAAGAAGAGAGGTCAAGACAGAAGGAGACCTTAGCTTGTAGTCTCCATTCTCCTCATAATTGGAAGTAAGCACTTATCTTGATCCGTGACCCAGAATCTGAAAGGAATCCTTGTCAAACTCAACTAAGATGTTGAGGGCATAGATCTTATGTATCTAAAGTAAATGGTAACCCAAGTTGGGCACATAAAGCACCTTTGAAGTACAGGCACCACTTTTCCCATTTGGAATAAGCTGCATGTTACCCCTTCCCTGAATAGGAACAGAAGAGCTATCGTTGATGAGAGTCTGTCTATGCAAAAGCCACAAATGGGCAATACTTCGTGCAGATGGAGTCATGTGCCTAGAGGCACCACTATCAACAATTCGCTCATGAGGGTGTGGGGTTGTCAATGTAGCATTAGAAGCCCTAGGGGTCAATGCCTCAATAACCTCCAAGTGGAGGAAGGCAGTTGATGAGGGAGTAGACACTGCTCCTAAATCCTTTGAAGACTTCTCCTTCTTCTCCTTGTCGGGGCAATCTGTCTTCAAGTGACCTATCTTGCTATAGATGCGATGAGTGGAATCCTTTTCTTTGTCCTCCTTCATCTTTTGGTCCTTCCCCTTCTTCTGGGACGATTGACCTGTTAATGCCTCCAATTCAGAAGTCCTGTCAATTGCTCCTCTTGGTAAAAAACCATAGGAACCAACTCTTCCCAACAAAGAGCCTTTGATTACTTTGAAGAGAGGACCTGTTCGGCATCCCACCGATTGCCTCGTTGTCTTGTACTTTCCCTAGTGCCTTTCTTATGATGGTTGTCAAGGTTCCTCCGAAGCCAATGGTGGAGGCCTTTGAGGATGACGATATCTTGGCTTTGGAGGCCGGGGACTCCCCCTCCACAAGTCTTCCGCTAATGGCTAATGCTTTTGCTGACATCTCTATTGTCTTCCTCACGAAGCCATGGAGGTTAACCTCGTTGAAGGACGAATATCATCAAAGAAAACAAGGATTGTTTTGAACAAAAAGGGTTGCAATATTATATTCATGAGGGCTTGAAAAGTAGAGGGCGCATTGGAAAGACCAAATGGCATAACCAAGAAGTGGTATAACCCCCTTTTAGTCCTAAAAGCTGTTTTGTACTCATCTCCTTCCTTCATTCAAATTTGATGATAACCTGAACGAAGATCTATTTTGGTAAAGTCATTTGCATCTTTAAGTTCATTCAAAAGATCATTAGCCTTTGCTTCAATTGGTGGTTGTTGCATTTAGGATCCATCTTCGGTGAGCGATACCCATTGACACCTCCCTAAGGCCGCTTCCACCAAAACCACCGACTGTTGGACAGTTCTGTCCTTGAGCATTTTGCACATTCTCTCATTCATTTAAAACATTTATTCATTTACCTTAGAGTTCTCTCTCTTCTCTATCTATGTTTGCGTGTTTTGCTTTTTGCGATTTGAGTTTTACGTTTGGGGTGTGAGTTTTGCATGTCATTATTTGAGTTTTTGTATTTTAGTCTTGGTTGTATTGACAAGATTGATCGCCTCGTAGTCAAGGAAAGACTATCCATTCAAGAGACATCTGAAAGTTGAAACTCTTCATAATTAAGCCTAGTGGTAGGTTCATACAATCCATTTTTGTGTGAGTTTGAGTTTGTCTATACTTATCCTTTTATTATGTAGGAACCAATCGTAAGTCACCATGGACACCCAGATTGGTACATGTATGATTTTGAAGAATACTCTATGTTTCAGAGAAGTTCCATAAGGTAACCCTTCATCCTTTGTTTCATTTAAGTATGAGTTTGGTGCATTTCCTGTTTTACCCTTCCATATTCACTTTACATTTAGATTTCTCTTCTGTCAATCTAGATTCTTACTTTACATCTTTAATAAGTTATCCAGTTTTAGTACACATTGTCTTTGATGCACATCAAGGTTCTAGGCTATCACTAGGCACCCAGAAGTATATCACTTTGCTCCTTGGTCCCTAGTACATTGTTAGCGGGAATGCCACCCTTTAACATTATACCTTGCACACACTCGTAAGTGCATTGCTCTTTGTCCTTTGGTCATGTTATGTGGGGAATCCCCCTCCTGCTCGTTGTATCACCCTCGGTTGCTCAAACGCATAAATCCCCATCTTGTGCGTATGAGTGATCTCCTTCTTTGAAGGAAACAATGAGTGAAAAGGAAGCACCTCCACATTTAGATCCAATTTTGCCTTTCTCGATTGACCCTAAACATGGACCACATTTCCATACCAATGGTTAGTCTCCTTCTTTGAAGGAAAAAGGGAGTGGTATACTCATACCCTCACGAAGACCCTCTTGGTACTTCTTACCTAAAAAGAATAGGTTTTGCACATTAGGTGGGTTCTAACTTGTATGTTGGATGAGATCAATGTGATCGGATAGTAAAAATGTGACCTTTGTGAATCTAGCCTTTGGGTTAGATAGAGTACTTATGATGATAGCAACTCTAGGCACAATGCATTGAGTTGCGGGGTGTGGGAGTTATCAAGGATTCCTATTTTGGGGTTTGGGGGCCGCAAAAGCGGTCCTTGGTTGGGGGTTCTCAAGAGGGCCAGTGGCCCCTTTAACGAGGGTTTGGGGGCAGCGCCCCCAGCCCGACAATAAAGAGATTATTCCTTGAAATATTCCTTGGCTGATTAGGAAAGGTTCATAATATGGTCAGACATGTCGACCAAACTACCTTATCGGGCTATTAAAGCCGTCGTCAATCTATCTTTCACTCGGTCAGAGTTCTTCCAGCTACCCTAAGCTCTTTGCCTATCATTTGTCTGGATCACTATCTAACCTTCATAGTGAAAGCGTACGGGTGGACAGAGCATCTTTGTATCAATTAGTTTGAAATTAAAGGGGTCTTTGTTCTTCTCATATTTGTTGTGTATTCTCTATTTCTTGCTCAAATTTTGTCCGTTGTATTGTGTAATTTCTATATGGTATTAGAGCCCAAGGAGCTTTAAGGAGTGAAGAGTATGCGAGAAGCAAGGGCTTCAACAACGAAGAGGAGAAATGCCATCTGTTGCATCAAGTAGCAGTGCTGGTGGTGCTGTACCGGAAATTCAAACACCGAGGATTCGTCCACCAACCTTCAGCGAAGGCAAGTTAGATGGTACAAACTATACTGGTGAAAGTTTAAAATCACAACTATCCTTGATTTTTATGAGCTTTTTGAAGACGGTGCTAGGAATTGAGAACTACAACCCACCTTTGACCCATCAAATTCGAGTGTTATGATCTCCTAATGCAGATCTTCTACAAGCTTGGAAACGAAGGAACGCAGATGCATTGTGTGCCTTAGTTACAAGTTGTTCTGATAGTGGTTTGACCTTGATTCAACCTTGATTCAGCATGCAACCAAGGTACAAGAGGCTTGGAACGTATTGAGGATTCAGTACGAAGTGCGGAATCAAACAAGGATTCTGAACTTGGAGAATCAACTAGCAACAGAGAAGTTTGTTGAAGGAGAGAGAGGTGAAGCATTCATTGC
Organism: Lygodium microphyllum; assembly: GCF_053477565.2. NCBI lineage: Eukaryota > Viridiplantae > Streptophyta > Polypodiopsida > Schizaeales > Lygodiaceae > Lygodium > Lygodium microphyllum. The sequence continues at coordinate 143,733,860 of NC_141148.1, forward strand.
TTGAATTAAGAATCTGTGCGACCAGATGGTTGGTGCTGGGATACAAAAGACTAGTGAGGAGCTAGCTAGGAGATGTCTTCGGATTTGTCCACCAAAGTTTGATGGATTGGTAATTGCCCTAAACACTTAGGCGGGACCTCAAGCTTTGACGTTTGAGGAATTTTGTGCACTAGTAATGGAGGAGGAATTGAGGCTTAAAGCCCGAGAAGGTAGTAGTAGTGGAGATGCTGTATTCTTTGCCAATACGAAAGGCAAAGGAGGTTCCTCTACCAATGGTGACAAAAAGAAAAAGGGTGGTAAGAAAAAGTTTCAAGGAGAGTGTTTCTATTGCAAGAAGAAAGGACATGCAATTGTAGATTGTCGTATCAAAAAGGCAGATAAAAAGGATGGCACTGTAAAGACTAAAAGAAAGGAGACGGCTAATATGGTTGAAGTAGAGTTGGAGTTATTCATAGCGACCATTGAGGAAACATGTTCCTCGGCACAAGAAATATCTAACACTGACTCATGGATATTAGATAGTTGTGCCTCTTGTCACATGACTAACAAGAAAGTGTCAGAGTGCGGCGGTGCAGTGGAAGATGAAGATCTGCTGTATAAAGTGTGCTGAATACAAAGATATGCAGATATGTACACAGGCGCAGTGCGCTAGACTGTGTGTCTCCACCTCGACGATGCAACCTGTCGTTCACCTCGAAGTCCGCTGCAGTCTGTGGGAGACTGTTGAAGACCTCGGCTATTTATAGCTAGAAAACTGGGCGAAAATCAAGGCAGGTCGGCTGCATTAAATGCAGCCGACTGGACTGCAGGCAGTCGGACTGCCACGTAGTCGGAGATGATACCCTAATCCTGGTACATGCAAGACCTCTGAGGTATGGGTACCACCACGTCCATCTGGAATAAGCTGCATCTTACCCCGTCCTGCAATAGACACTGAAGATCTATCTCCAATGAGAATTTGCCCACGCGAGGGTCGCAACTGGGCAACACCATCTGATGAAGGAGTCATGTGCCGGGAGACACCACTATCAACGATCCACTCTCGAGCTTGGGGAGCCGTCATCGCAGCATCAGAAGCATTCGGTGAAGAGTCCTCAATGATAGCTAGATGAAGAAATGCAGCTGATGAGGGTGCAACCACTGCTCCAGAATCCTTTGTGTCCTTCTTGTTGGTGTCCTTCTTGTCTTTGTCAGGGCAATCCTTCTTCCAATGGCCAGTCTTTCCACAAATATGACATGTGGATTCTTTGTCCTTGTCCTTCTTTGACTTGTTATCCCCCTTCTTCTTCTTTTGTTCCTTCCCCTTCTTCTGAGAGGCTTGACTTGTCAGGGCCTCCGACTTGGAAGCATTCTGTCCCTTTAATTGTTCCTCTTGGTCCAAGACCATAGGAACCAACTCTTCCCAACGAAGAGTAGACTCTCGCCCCGAAGCAATAAGGGCAGAGTAGAATGTACCGAATCGTGGCAGCAACTGGGACAAGAGTGTGATCGCCATGTCTTCGGAGGAAATCGGCTTCCTCGCATTCTGAACCTACATCTGAAGCTATCTTAGCTTGTTGATGTGCTCGCGCAGCGAAGAAGACTTGTTTACGGACAAGGTCTGCATCTGAACCTCCAAAGAAACCCGCTTCATAAGGGTCATCTGATTGTACATCTGATCAAGCTCCAGCCATATCTCCTGAGCCACCGTCAAGTGCTCGATGTGAGCTATCATGGCTGTAGTACAAGATAGAAAAAGAAAGGAACGAATCCTAGCATTCAGTTTGTCCCAATGAGACTGAGCCTTGGCCAACTCCGCACGAGCATCGGAAGAGAGTTTGGACTCATCTCTTACCGAGGGCCGGTCGATCTCCTCCTGTACAAGCTCCGCCAAATCATAGGACTCAAGGATGGCCAACATCATGACGCGCCAGATGCGGTAGTTGTCGCCATCGAGCTTTTGATCTGCGGGAAGAGCCGGTAAGACAGGCACCTTCCGGTCCATAATCGTCTGGAACTCCAAGTCAATCTCTGTAGACATCTTCACCTGTAATGCCTTCACAAACGCAAAAGCAGCCCCCTCTGACTGTGAAAACTCAGCCTGCTAAGGCTCTTCCGCGTCCTGTAACTTCTTCACCCGCGGGAGGCGATGAAAAAGCAAAACCTGCACTTGGAAGCTGAAAACTCAAACTTCCTCCTCGTCAAACAGCAGTAAACAGCAGCAAATCCACCACCTGGACTCCTTTCCTGCGCGCTCACGCTCGCTTCAGCCTTGTTCCGAGGCGCAGCCCTCCTGCCTGCCCTCAAATGCTGAAAATGCAAATTTGTGTCGCGATAGAAACTCCTCTTCAGGTTGGTTCTGCGCTCAGTCAGCCCTCTAACACTGCTCTGATACCATGTCAGAGTGCAGCGGTGCGGAAGCGTAGGACTGAGAAAAAGAGAACGCAGAGAGAGAAGAGAGAGAAAGAGACAGTGGAAGATGAAGATCTGCTGTATAAAGTGTGCTGAATACAAAGATATACAGATATGTGCACGGGCGCAGTGCGCTGGACTGCGTGTCTCCACCTCGACGATGCAACCTGCTGTTCACCTCGAAGTCCGCTGCAGTCTGCACTGTCTCCTGTCTGAAATCTGCGAACAGAGACGGAATCTGCGCGTGCCAACAGTCTGTAATCTGCGAGCAGAGAAGTGTGGGAGACTGCTGAAGACCTCGGCTATTTATAGCCAGCAGGTCGGCTGCATTAAATGCAGCCGACATGGTAGTCCGACTGGACTGTGCAGTCCCATACAGGCGCTGATCTCTAACAGAAAGGTCTATATAGTTCTATGAAGCCTCTACAAGAATCCATCATTGTGGCAGTGCGACTGCCTGTAGTCCGACTGGACTGTGCAGTCCTGTACAGGCGCTGATCTCTAACAGAAAGGTCTATATAGTTCTATGAAGCCTCTACAAGAATCCATCATTGTGATGGTTTGGAAGAGATTAAGAGAAATCTGCCACTATCGGTTGCTTTTATAATCGACCTTGGCCATGAGGTGAGGTTCACTAAGACAAGTGCAAAAATTATCGACAGTGTTGGTAAAGTTGTTGGCAAAAAAAAAGGAGGCTCAACCTGAATGAGCTAAGTGCTCTTACAGCCACCATTGTTGTGGGCACAAGTAAACTTTGGCATGAAAGATTTGGTTACGTTGGTTTTGCAGTGTTGAAGGGAGATGCATAAGCAATGTATGGTTGCTCATCTACTTGTAGTAACAGAAATGAAGGAACAATGTGAAGCTTGTTTGATGGGCAAGCAATAGAGAAAGACATTTTCACAAGAAAGTAAGAACAGAGCGAAGACTTCTCTAGAGTTGGTGCATGCTGACTTGTGCGATAAAATGTTTACAAAAGCTTTGGGAGTATCTTTTTATTTTATGTTGATCATTGACGACTACAATAGGAAGATGCGGGTTTACTTTCTTTGTGATAAGGCTCAAGCTTTTGCTAGGTTTAAAGAATGGCTAAAACTTGAATGAGAATGAAATAGGGTAAAGTATGAAGAAGTTTAGAATAGATGGTGGTGGTGAGTTCAGCTCAAAGGACTTTGAAGACTTTTGCAAGAGCAAAGGGATTAAGCGTCAATTAACAGTGCCTCATATACCTTAGCAGAATGGTGTTGTTGAATGTTGAAATCGCACCATTGTCGAAATGGTAAGGTGCATGCTTAAGGGCAAGGGATTGCCTAACCAATTTTGGGTAGAAGCTATTAATATTGCAGTTTACATTCTCAATCGGAGTTACACAAAGGCTCTTAAGGGCAAAACTCCTCATGAGGCCTATTCTTGTAAGAAACCATACGTCTCACATTTTAGAACTTTTGGATGTGAATGTTATGCACATGTTCCAAAGGATAAGAGAAACAAGTTAAATTCAAAAAATTCAAAATGTATCTTCTTGGGTTAGTGATGAACAAAAGGCTTACAAATTGTATGACCAAGAGACAAAGAAGATCATGGTGAGCTGTAATGTGGTGTTCAAGGAGCAACCACATACAATGGAGAAGGAGAATATAAGTCATTTCACTTTATCATCAAGCGAAGAAATAGTCCACTATGAACCTATCCTAAGAGTTGTCCCTATTCTCAAGGAGGAGGAAGCATCGTCTTCGGATGATAAGGACAAAGTTCAACAACTTGCAATCATACTACTGGGAAAGCCATTGCCGCGATAGGTGAAGCAACTCTATGATTGCAACAATCCTATGCCTACCACAACTGAGGAAAAGGTAGATGGACCAAGGAGGTCACTGAGACTAGAGGAGCAAAGAAATGCTTGTGCTCACATAGTCAATATGGCCTTGATGGTGGTTGAGACTATGACAGAAGTAAAGGAGCCAGCAAACTTGGAAAAAGCACTTGCCGATCCAACATCGAGAGTAGCTATGCAAGCTAAGCATGACAACATCATGAAGAATGACACTTGTTAGCTAATGGATCAACTAGAAAAGAGAAATATTATTGGCACCAAGTAGGTTTGGAAGGTAAAGTGCAAGGTTGATGGCAACTTCGAAAGTACAAAGCCAAATTAGTTGCACATAGATTTTCATAGGTTGAAGGATTTGAATTTCTAGAATCATTTGCTTCAACTGCTACAATGACCACTTTTTGCAAGGTACTTGCAGTGGTTGCTTTGAAGGGCATGAGCAGAAGTACTCAGGTAGTGTGTGCGTCAAAGGAGGTGTATTTAGTAGTAGAGAGAGTGCAAAGAGAGTGGAGATTCGAGATGTGTGTGTATCAATGTGGTATACACAAAGAATAAAATAATGTATTTATACTTAGGGTACGATATACTTACACCCACAAGGGTGTGTGCACTTGTGCAAGTAAATTTATACATGAGAGTAGAGAAAGGGCCTTTACACCTAACAACCTCCCACTTAAATGTCCTAAGCAAACCTTTAACCAACTCCCACTAGTCGAATGCAATGCTCATGTTGAGCTTTGGCAAGACTCTTAGTGAGAACATCTGTAGAGTTATCTTGTGTTTTGATCTTAGTCAGCGTGACTAGACCATCATCTGTCAAAAGATGACGTACCAGCGAGACAGTAGGGTTTGCGGAGAGGAACATGGAGTGAACTCGGCAAACATGGAGAAGAGAAGAGAAGAGAGAAGAAACTCTGATGAATGGAATGATGAAGTTCCGAATCATGGAATGAATGTGATACAAGGGACCAAGGGTGCCGTAGCACAAGGAAGATGATGAAGACAGCCACGTACCACGAACTGCAATGTCCACCTAAAGGGGTGTGAGGGTAGTGGAGAGGCTAGAGAGAAGAGGTGACGGATTGAATGAATGAGCCGTGAGGAGTGAATGAGAGAGTGGCCTATAAATAGGCACAATCAGTCTAGGATGGCTCCCCTTTTTGGGTCTGCAAACCCTAAACACAAAACGTAGAAACACAAAAACGCAAACTGCGGGTGAAGGGTAAAGGGTTTCTCAACATCATCCAGAGCCTGTTTGATAAAGTGATACATCACATCAATATGTTTGGTATGTGCATGAAACATGGCATTCTTAGCCAGGCATATAGCACTCTGGCTATCATGTCTAAGTACAGGTCTTTTGGTGGGCAGCGCAAAATCCTTGACCAAACGACCAAGCCAAACAACTTCTTTCAAAGCTTCAATAATATATTCAGCCTCAGTGGTAAAATGCGCTACTATCTTTTGCAATTTAGAGCACCAAGAAACTGCCCCACCGGTCAAGGTAAATATGTACCCGCTAGTAGACTTGTGAGTATCCAAGTCACCTGCCATGTCTGCATCACAATATCCCTGTAGATCTAACATACCCTTTCCTTAGCAAATACATTTTCTTTGTGTGCCCTTAAGGTATCAGAAGATGCATTTCACTACTTCCCAAGTGCTTTGGGAGGATTTGACATAAACCTGCTCACAACTCCCATTGCATGAGCAATGTCAAGTGTAGCGGCAACCATAGCATACATGAGTGGCCCATAGGCTGAAGCATAAGGAACACCCTTCATAGAGCTTGTTGCCTTATCATCTTTTGGGCAAGCTGCTTTACTAAGTTTAAGGTATGGTGGTTATGGAACACCAAGTGGCTTAGCATCCGCCGTAGAAAAATGATCAAGTACTTTGTTGGCATACTTTGTGAGAGAAGTAAAAGTTGTTGCTCTCTATCTCTTGTCAAATGCATGCCCAAAATGTATTCAGCTGCACCCAAGTCCATGGAAAAGGCTGAATTCAGCTGTCTTTTTAGTGCATTAACTTGGCTTTTATGCTTACCAGCAATAAGCATATCATCCACATAAAGCACAAGTATTATAAGGCTTCCATCATCAGCCTTCTATATATACAAGCAGTGATCTACATTGCTGCTCTCTATCTCTTGTCACATGCATGTCTAAAATTTGTTCAGTTGCATCCAAGTCCTTCATGGAATAGGCTGAATTCAGCTGTCTTTTTAGTGCATTAACCTGGCTTTTATACTTATCATCAATAAGCATATCATTCACATAAAGCACAAGTATTATAACACTTCCATCATCAGCCTTCTTTATATATAAGCAGTGATCTACATTGCTTCTTTTAAACCCATGTGAGAGCATGAAGGCATCAAATTTTTTATACACTGTCTAGGAGCCTGTTTTAAACGATACAAGCTTCTCTTAAGCCTATACACCAAATGCTCCTTCCTTGGCATAACAAAGCCCTCTAGCTATTTCATGTATAGCTCTTCTTCTAAATCACCATACAGGAATGCAGTTCTAACATCCATTTGATCAAGTTCAAGATCCACAGATGCTACAATAGCAAACAATACCCAAAGAGTGGCCATTTTGACAATAGGTGAAAAGACTTATTGAAAGTCAATCCCCTTATTCTGTGTATAACCCTTGACCACAAGCTGGGCTTTGTATTTGGGTTAGCTATCCACACACTTGATTTTATAGATCCATTTGCTAGCAACAGCTTTCCTATCTTTGGGCAATGGAATCAAATCCCAAGTATCATTTTGATACAAAGATTTCATTACTTCCTGCATAGCTAGCTCCCACTTTTTCTTTAACTCACATGATAATGCCTCTTCATATGTGAGAGGGTCACCCTCATCTATGAGTAAAATGCAGTCCAAAGAGGGATCAAACCTCTGTTTAGGTCTCCTGACATGTGTAGACCTTCTCACCCAATGATCTATGTTATTATGCAATGGATCCTCATCCAAAGGAATGTCAATGACCTCATTATTTGGTTGTTGAACTACATTTTCAGGTTGCTGTAATACATTTTTAGCATGCTGATTTTGTTGTCCAAGATGATTTTCAGCATCCTTTTGCTACCCATTGTCATTTGGCTCAATAATGATATGCTGATTATCAAAAGCAGCATAAAATGGAGCTGAATTTTCAGTGGCTGATGGCAATCCAAGTGGCTAATTATGCTGAGAGTTTACTTTCTTTTTGTCTAAATCACTAGATGTGGCATTTTTCCGCAGCTTTGACTCATTAAATACCACATCTCGGTTGCATAGTACCTTTTTCATGCTTGGAACCCAAACCCTATAACCCATTTCACCTTCATCTCCATAAACCATGAAGATGCCTCTATGGGATTTCATGTCAAGTTTGGTTTTGCTATCAACAGGTACATGTATATAGCAATCTTAGCCAAAGACGTGTAAGTGGTCATATGAAGCAGGTTTGCCAGACCAAACCTCTTCAGGGATGCCACTTTCAAGTGCACGATGTGGAGATTGGTTGCAAATATGTACTGCGGTTTTAAGTGCCTCTCCCCAAAATGATTGAGAGAGATTAGCTGTGAACAACATGCACCGAATCTTCTCACATAAAGTGTGATTCATTTGCTTAGTCATACCATTAGATGATGGATTGTAAGGAGCTGTGAGCTCCCGTTTAATCCCATTGACATTACAAAACTTATTGAATTCTCTAGATATATACTCTCCCCTATTGTTTGTTCTTATGCATTTTAATTTTAAACCCTTTTGAGTAATAACAAATGCATAAAACTTTTTAAAGGCGTCTAATGCCTCGCTTTTTTGCTTAAGTAAGTAAAACCATAGCTTTCTAGAATGGTCATCAATAAAAGGCAAAATAATGGAAACCACTATGAGTTTTTATTGGCATGGTATATACATCAGAATGGACTAAATCCAAAATACATGCCTTCCTAGAGGCTCCATGAGAGTATGAACTCTTTGCATGTTTTCGCAAAATAGAGTCATCATAAAAGTCAAGCTTTGAGTTTTTCACATCAACTCTTCCAAGTGAAGAAAGTGCATGTAAACCCTTTTGGCTCATGTGCCCAAGATGCTTGTGTCATAACTCCATGTGTGACTGCTCTTCTGCAACTGCAACAAACTTTCCAGGAAGTGCCTTGCAGTGAAGATAATATAGAGTTCCCTTTTTACTGCCTCTAGTGACTAGCATGGATCCTTTCTGTATCTTCCACATTCCACCACCAAAGGTAGTAAAGGTACCCTTGCGGTCTAGTTGCCCGACATAAAGCAAGCTCTTCTTAATGTCAGGTACATACCTAACATCATGAAGAATCAATTCTTGACCATTTTTAAGAGCCAAGTGTATGGTGCCCATTCCTTCAATATCACATGCATGATTATTCCCTAGGTAAACTTTTCCAAGATTACTCTTTGCATAAGAAGAAAAACACTCCAAAGATGGGGTTACATGAAATGAAGCACCACTATCAACAATCCACGATTGTGACAAACCATCATGAACAGACAACAAAACATCTATCACATCCCTTTTAGTGATATACATGTTTTTCATTGTCATAGCATGTGGATCTAAAGATGCAACCAACAAATCAGCATCTTTATCTTTTTCTATCTCCTCAATAACAACATTAGATACCTCATTTGCCTTCTTTGTTTCTCTAAGGGTAGAGTTGCTATCCTTCTTATTCTTTTTGCCTTTTGCATTAACTTGCTTCTTGTGTTCTTGCTCCTTTTTATATTACCTACAATCGGGCTTTTTATGTCATGTGTGTCCACACTGATAGCAAGTAACATCTTGCTGTTTTTCCTTGCTTTTGCTGTGATTTTTGTTCTTATTTGTAGCATTTGGCCTATTTTCAGTTCATCCTTTTACATTGTAGTTGATGCACTATTTTCCCCACTTGCCTCGCGTCTAATCTCCTCATTGAGAACAGAACCACACACACCATCAAATGCCAAGTTGGGGTTGTTGCTCACAACGACAACCAATGCTTCCCATGAATCTGGCAAAGTCATGAGCAAGAAGATAGCCCTCATCTTAGGATCAAACGGTGGCAAGCTTGCATCTTGTAACTGTCTCAAAATACGAGTAAAAGCATTTAAATGCTTTGAGTCAAGCTTAGACTCATCAAGCTTCAAATTGACTAACTTTCGCATGAGATGGAGGAGTTGTATTCTCATACGTAGCCTTGAGTTTTTCCCAAACTGCATAAGTCCCTTGATATCAACCAAGATATCATCTGTGACTACCATTTTGATGCAAGTAATGGCTTTCTTATTCATTTTAGCCTAATCCTCATCTGACAAAGCAACAGGCTTATGTTTTTCCAAAGCATCATCACAATCCTTCAGAGACATACGATCTTTCCAAAATTCAAAGCCATTGCCATCAAATTTACAAATTTCAAAAAGATTCTTTGTGTTAGATGTAGATGCACTGCCAGCCATCTTCAGCAATGAAAACTGCAATGAAATGCTGAATACTTTCAGCCAATAGCAAGGTTGCTGAGTGTAACAGCAAGTACACACACACTTTCAAAGGTGTCCAAGAAACATATATTTTGTTGTAATTTCAGTCCCAAGAGCTGATTACAGCATGTACATGAATCAAATTTGATACGTATGCATGAATGACAGCTCCCACTTCTATAATACATCACTGTAATACCCAAATGCAATAACCCAAGTGTTGTATGTACCACTGTTTCACTGCATAATGAGCATTCAGCAATACATGTACCACGAGAAGCTGCCCTTTTACAACATTTAATATATCCGAAGTTCAAATTTCTCCCACTCAGCAGTGAATCCGCTGTAATTTCATTGTCAAAGCACAAATCAGCTCAAAATGCATCACTGATGCGAAAAGCCCCAAAATTTTTGCAATAAATCTATCCCAATTGATTTAATACTTCATCCCAAGTGTCAAACATGGACAAATGTCGCATAAATTTCACAAATTTTGCAAAACCCCCAAATTTTGGGGTCCAATTGAGCATAGATTACAATGAAATTAGCTCAGTTGAACAAAATTTCATTTGTATAGGAAAAGCCCCAAAATATCCGGAGTAATTGCGCACAATTTTGGAATTTTTGGATCAAATGTCATTGTTATGCACGACCAACATCAAATCTGGGGAAAGGCCCAAATTTTCAGGCATAAATTTGCATAGATTTGAGCATTGCGCTTACCCGTGCGAACCCCTGTCAATGAGTAGGGGGCAGACTGTAGAAAATTAAAAAGAAATTGACGAATGTGCTACCGTCGACTTGTAGCCGTTGCCTGTTGGTCATTGTTTGTAGTCGTGTGTTGTTTGTGGCTTGCGCGTGGTTGTCGTAGACTTGTTCGTGCCCTGCAACTGTTGCCGATAGCTTGTTGGACTTGTGCCTAGTGCCGATAGTCTGTCCTTGTGATGCTTGGTCGTCGCCTGCTGAAAATGCCTATAGTTGACCTTTGCCTCACGCCTGTTGGTCAAATTGACCACCGTTTGGTCTCGACTACCTGTCTCCTCATGTGCACACGCAAAGATTGACCTGTACAGTCCTTGGGAAGCATGCACATTGTTGCTTTGATGCTAGTTTGAAGGGCATGAGCGGAAGTACTCGGGTAGTGTGCCGTCAAAGGGGGTGTATTCAGTAGTAGAGAGAGTGCAGAAAATGGAGATTCGAGATGGGTGTGTACCAGTGTGGTACACAAAGAATAAAAGAATGTATTTATACTTAGGGTACAGTACACACTTACACCTGCAAGGGTGTGTCACATGTGCAAGTAAATATATATATGGGAGTAGCGAAAGGGCCTTTACACCCAACATGTTTATAAGAAGTGGCCACTTTACCAAATGGATATTAAATCAGCGTTCTTGAATGGTGACCTCAAGGAGGAGGTGTACGTGGCTGAGCCATCGGGGTTTGAGGTTCCCATTTTGAGAATAAAGTTTGTAAGTTGAAGAAGGCATTGTATGGGCTGAAACAAACCCCTAGAGCATGGTACCAACAGATAGATAAATTCTTTCTAGGTTTGAATTTCAAAAGATGTGCCTCAGATGCTAACTTGTATGTCTACAGGGATAGGTAGTGATTGTCCTATATGTGGACGACCTTCTTATTACAGGTGACTATGAAGATATGATCCATCAAACTCGAAAGGCTTTAAACTTTGAGTTTGAAATGATAGACTTGGGCTTATTGCACTATTGTTTGGGGATTAGAGTTTAGCAAGTGCTTGGCAAAATCTTTCTCTCTCAAAAGAAGTATGCATGGGAGATCTTAAAAGCGTTTGGCACGATCGAGTGTAAGGAGATAGCTACACTTATGGAGGTCAATGTGAAGTTATCCATTGAGGATACATCAGCACTAGCAAATATTGGGAGGTATAGGAGGTTGGTTGGCAGCCTCATCTACTTGTGTAACACTAGGCTAGATATTAGTTTTACTGTTTGTGTTTTGAGCAAGTTCTCAAACAAACCACGAGAAAGTCATTGGAAAGCTAGGATGCGGGTGCTCAGATACTTGAAGGGAACTCTTGACTATAATATCACATACAATATCGGAAGTGCTCTTATGGGAAATTGTGACTCAGATTGGGTAGGTGAGATCCAGTATCACTATGTGTGTGACTTGATGGAGGAGTTGCAGAGTGTGGGAGTTATTAGGGACCCTCCCTCAATAGTAAAGGGAATATTCCCTAGCCGACTAGGGAAGGTTCATAATATGGTCGGACATGCTGACTAGACTACCTTCCCGAGCTATTAAAGCCATCGTCAATCTATCTTTCACCCAATTAAAGTTCTTCCAACTACCCTAAGCTCTTTGCCTATCATCTATTTGGATCGCTATCTAAGCTTCATAGTGGAAGCGTACAGGCGGGCAGAGCTATCTTTGTATCAGCTCGTTTGAAATTAAAGTAGTCTTTGTTCTTCCGATATTTGCTGTGTGTCCTTTACTCCTTGCTTAGATTTTGTCGACTGTGCCATGTAATTTCTACAGCTCTAGAGAGTTTGTGTCCCACATGCAAAACCCTAATTTGGGAGGATTCTTCCACGTTTATAAATAGACAAGGTGTCCACCATTCAGCCCTATCCTTGTCTTGTAGGTTTTAGCCCATCATCCCTCTTCAACTAACTGTCTAGCCCTCAATGATTGCTGCTATGTGGTCTATAGTTTTTGCCTAGCCTCCCATTGTTGTCGGTGCCCAGCTTCCATTATCTACTTCAGGTCGTTTTTGTGTTTTCAGCACTTTTCTTCATCAGCCTTTGCTTCGACTGGTGGTTGTTGTATTCGGGATTTGTCTCCGGTGGATGATACACATCGGCACCTCCCTCAGCTTGCTCCCATGAGAGCCACCGGTTGTTGGACAGCTCTACCCTTGAGCATTGTGTACATTCTCTCATTCATTTACGATATTCACTCATTCACTTCAAACTTCTCTCTCTTCTCTAATTGTGTTTGTGTGTTTTGCGTTTTGCATTTTGAGTTTTGAGTTTTACCTTTAGGGTTTGAGTTTTGCACATCAACCTTTGAGTCTCTGTGTTTCAGTGGTGGTTGTACTTTTTGTGTTTCCTTAGTGCAAACCCTAGCATATCTTCGTAGTTTGCACTGTCTTGGCGGATGAAAGGTGGCAGGACTTGTGGAAGGAGCATGGAGGAAGTGAAACACAATCCTTTGGGCAATAGGATGTCAACGAAGACACTCAATAGTGCGGGATGAATAATATGGCAGCAGCAAACAATGCAAAACACAATCCTTCTAATCAGCAGGATATTGAAGATGACTCTGAGCAGCAAAATGCAAGTTGTGCTGGCTGAAACAGAGCTCCACCAGAAGCAGTCAATGAAGATGATGATGGTGACAACTTTCCAGCCTGGTGGCAACAAAACACAACCAACTGCTGCAAATTACATGCAGTAAACTGGTGAGGCTGATGTGGCAGATGGCATTGTCAATCTGGGGTTGATGATGTCACTTTTGGGTAGGGCAGCAACCAGTGGCAGCCTTTGGAGGTCAGGGTGGCAGGTGATAGCAGCCTTTGGAGGACAGTGCAGCCACCTCCTATGTGGTGGGCATTAGCTCTTGTTGATGGCAGCAGCTCTTGGTGCAGTTGTGGACAACAAGGGAGGATAATAGGTGAAGGAACACTCGGGGAGAAGGAGAGTGATAAGTTGATGGATGCCCACAACATTTCCTTTTGTGGGGGATTTTTGGGCATTTATCTTATTGAGTAAAGTAAATGCCTTTTACATAAATAAAGCCTTTTGGGGCTGTTTTAAAGGAGTAAAATTAGGTATTAATGCATGATGATTTAGTTTTAATGCATGCTTTAATTTTGGGTATAGCTGGTGGATTGGGATACTCACCTCATGATGAGGTGGGTGGACCTGGTAGAGTGTGCACTCTACTTGTCCCTTTGTGTCCCTTTTCTTAATGATCATCAAAACTATTCTTGGTTGTTTTTAGAGTTGTTCATCTGCTGTTTTCTAGGGTTTCCTGATGTGCATTATGCCTTTTGACATGATGACACAAAACATTTTGTTGCATGTGTTTGGACTGAATCATTCAAGATGCATGGTGACTTCTCATTGGTTAGCTTACTCCAAAGAGCTGGTATTGCAGACTTTTTCTGAGAACAATTAATTGTGCTGGTTTGGATTACCATATATGGTCCTTCTATTGGAGCAACCACTTGTCTCAGTTTTGTAGGACTTGTTGCTCTCTTGGATATGTGTAGTATATGCTATTCAATTCAAGGTAACTGCCGAACATTTCACCCCTGAAAAGTTGCATTTCAGCATGAAACATTTTGTCCTTGGGTATACCCTATGTGAAATGCCACATGAAATGGCAAAATAACACATTTAAAATGAAAATATTCAACAGTTGTTTCATAGATTTGTTTTTTCCCCTTGGAGTGAAACAGAGTTCCAAAATGTTGCGTACAGAAACCTCTCATCAGTGAAATGCGTTTTATGTTGCACTCCTGTTCAATCACGTTTCATGGTTACCATGGTTCAAATAAGTCCATGCTATTCAGCAACTGAAACTGCTTTTGATGTTTTGCAAAACGGGTCATCCTTATCCAGGCTGCAAATATTAGTTGTACTGATAAAAACTCTTAAAACAGAGATGTTCAGATGCTGCCATAAGTTACGAAATCTAATCATGCTATATATGAACCTCTTCTTCCCTTACTGACAAGGTGTTTAATTATGTGCAGTTCCTCTTGTCCTCTATGGAATTCAACATTATTTTTCTATGATTGGTTCGCTGATTTTGATTCCACTTGTCATTGTGCCAGCAATGGGAGGTGATGATGTAAGTTGAGCTCAATTTTGCGCATTTTGTAAGTTTTAGTAAATATATGGCATAAGTGTCTATGTGGTGGAGACAAGAGCTTTGTTGTGACTTTGCTGATTGGCTGTTCTTTTCTCAGAAGGATACTGCCTATGTAGTTTCAACTGTGTTCATGGTTTCTGGGATCACGACACTACTGCATTCGTATTTTGGCTCAAGATTACCTCTAATCCAAGGTGCTTCTTTTGTCTATTTGGCACCTGCTCTTGCAATTATCAACTCATCAGATTTTTCGAGTATAGGAAACAATGTAAGCTCCTTTCCTTTCTGATGCTACGAGGGTCATTTTTGAGAAGTACCACTTTTTGTAGACGTCTTTGATGTCATATTATTTTGTGACACTTGTTACTTGGTATAAAGTTATGTCTTTACCAATTGAGGTGCAGAGGTTCAGAAGTACCATGAGGGAGCTGCAAGGAGCAATCATTGTGGGTTCATTATTCCAAATGTTTTTGGGCTACTCAGGGTTGATGGGGATTCTGCTGAGGTGTGTCTAAACTGGTTCCTTCATAATTCTGTTTTTGCATTTGCTCGTTCCTTTTCTAAAGCACAAGTATGAGGGACAGGCTACTTCACGTTCTTGCTTGGGTTGCATATTTGAAGTAACATTTGGTTGATTTGAGTTAATAGTGTAACATGCAAACAGCTAGTTGAATTGAGAGTGACAGAACAATTGTGTGGAAGAATTCTGTTATTTTCTGACAGCGTTGATTACAGCAATAGTGTTGCTAAAATAAATCTGATCAAAGTGATTTTGAAGTAACTCTTAATTTAAGAATCACAACTTAAGATTAAATTTAGATATAGGTAGAAAATGACTCCAAATTTGGACTCCCAGGAGCAGGGTGGTGTACATCAGCATGAAATTGATTGTCTTGCATAGGCTGTCTCTGGATTCTGCAAGCAGCACAGGTTGGAATGCCCTTAAAGTTTCTACCTTCGCACCATGTCTCCAAAGATGGGCTGGTTGCCTTGCAGTTGCAGTTGCCTTGTAGCTTGAGAGGGATTAGAAGCCAATCTGGGTGACTGGTCCAAGGTACAAAACCCAAATCTTGTCAGCTTCAGTACACAGTGAGCCTCAAACCTTGGCCACAAGTAAAACATATCCTGATAAATAACACAGTAGTTCTAGCATTATTGGTGCAAAACAAAGCAGCTCTGAGCCAAAATGCAGGAGCTCTAAGCTGAGATGCAGCATTTCCAAGCACAGAAAAAGATCAGAGAATGCTGCTGCTGTTCTTCCTTAGGTCTGGAAAAGCTGCCTTGCTAGCCCTCTAGCAGTAACAATGTAAGTGTGGCCAGCAGAAATTCTGTACCAGCAGCCTCTACTGAGCTCCACCTGTCCTTCTGAGGCTGAAACCCTACAGAGAGAGACCCTCAGATGTCAAAATGCATTATTCACTATTTATTAGTTTCTGTGGAGCATTGGAAAGCTGAAAATGCAGCTGTAAACAGCCTTGCCAGGTGAATTTTGGCCACTGCCAGCCTGCTAGATGCAGAAACAAAGGTGCTGCCAGCTTTGCAAGATGGAAAAGACAGCCGCAGGCAGCAACACAATTCTTTCATGCAGTTCCTTGTAGCCTTGCAGTTGCAAAATGCAGCTGTGCAAGACATTGTCTAGTGAAACATACCAGATCTTTGTCACTCCACATAATGACCTAGCTTTAGTATGTGAGTGCATGTAGAGCAGAGTTTTGCCAAAGAGCAGGAAAATGATGGCAGGCACAAGATGCAGGGAATGGGAATGCACACACATTCTTGTCTGAAACTTCCATTGACTACAGTGAATAAGATTTTCATGAGCCATGAGTATGAGGCCTGGTTTGCTCCAGTCTTACAGAAGTGCTATGTACAAGAGAGCAAGACACATTTGCCTTAAAGAAGACATTGAGTTAAGTCTGCATGTAGGGGCAATGCTATAATGACTGCAAGAAGCAAATGGTTCCTAGAAATCCTAGGAAGAATGGTACAATGATCAAGACTTGGAAAGCTTTGTGTTTGGCAGTCAGCTGTCCTTATGGCTGACTTGTAGTTGATTGTTACAGCCAGTGGCCTGTCTGTGAAGTTTGAAAGGGAGTGTCCATGTGACAACTGCTTTTCATGCTTGCCATCCTTCTAACCTTCTCTCACCAGACTTTGCAACATCCATCTGTGCTTCCTGTCCATCAACGACTGCAGCCTTCCACCATCTCATAACTCTGTTGCCTGTCTGTCCTATATGGCTCGTCCTTCACTTTAGCACACTTTGGTGATCTTTATTAATTTATCCACAAGTAAATCATTAGCTTTTTGTTCATACTTGGTCTTTTCTGATAAGTCCATTTCAGTATAATAGTGAGCTACATGTAACAGAACAGATGTTACTATCTGGCTAAATTACCCCAAATATGTTAGTGGATTGCAATATAGTGTACCTGTGAGGGTGCACGTAGAAAATGGTCTTGAAAAGGTGACTCTAGATGCACATTTGATGCCATTCTCCTTGAAGTTATATGAGTACAAATTGAAGTTAATCAACATATAGTAGGATATGTATCACTATCTGGCTAAACTCCCCCAACGTGTGCATTGCAATATAGTATTTTTGCAAGGGTGCATGCAGAAAATGGTCCCAAAAAAGGACTCCTAAAGATTCACATGGATGACCATTCTCACTGAGGTTGATATTGAAGAACTAGAACCACTGGCTTCAATTATGGACCATGATGAGCCCACTTCAATCCTGTCAATGGGCTGTGATATCTTGCAGGCAAGAGAGGACACTCACTTCTTGAGAAAAGGAGGACAGATAGAGGCAGTCAGCCAATGCCAAAAGTTTGTTATGAATCCATCTCTTTCGGTCACTGGCTTCTTTTGTCAAGAGAATCTTTTATTTCCAGTTTGTTTTCGTTTATGGTGAAATATAAATTGGATGCTTTCTCATTTATTGCAGGCTAATCAATCCTGTGGTGGTTGCACCAACTGTGGCAGCAGTTGGTCTCTCCTTTTTCACATATGGTTTCCCAATAGTGGGTACCTGTGTAGAGATTGGCCTCCCTCAAATCATAGTGATTGTCTTTTTTGCACTTGTGAGTGCATGAACCTCTTGTCATAATTGTGCTCTGCTGTGAAGCAATTGAACAGTACAGATGTGTTTTGCAGGTGTGTTTCTCAGATTAGTTTTCTCTTTCCTTTCATGTTTGCAGTACCTGCGGAAAGTATCAATACTGGGCCATCGTATATTCCAAGTTTATGCCGTAGGTTTCTTGGGCCCTGTTCTTTTGATCACTCATTCAACTCTGCACTTCAACTTTTGACATGATTATTTTCCTGTATTTCTTTGCAGGTTCCTCTTGGATTTGTGATCACTTGGGCATATGCATTTTTGCTTACTGCAACAGGAGCGTACACTTACAAAGATTGCGACTTTAGTGTTCCCATTTCAAATATCGTTTCAGAAAGTTGCAGGAGACATGCATATACTATGAAAAACTGTCGCACTGATACTTCAAATGCCTTGAGGACTGCTGCTTGGATACGATTTCCATATCCATTTCAATGGGGCATGCCAACCTTCCATTACAAAACATCTTTTGTGATGATTGTTGTTTCCATCATTGCCACTGTAGACTCTGTAAGTCTATTTCGCAAACCTGCACTTGTAATGCAAAAGAATGTTTTATAAAAGGCCTCATAACAGGATTGTAGGAAAAGGTGGACAAAATGAGATGCATGTTCTAAATGGGGGCAGCACTCCCACTGTGGGGGGGTGCTTGGAAAGCCTGGCCAAGAGAGTGAGGTGGAATTTCAACCATACACAAATGAATCTTCCACCACTCTCTAAAAATTCCTGTTTCTGATTCAGCAATTTTCTTCAAATTAGTGACTGTCTACTAGGATCTGAATCACCCACTTTTCTTCTTTAAGTGCAAGGTGTTACTACTACTAGGATGTCTTTCCTCAGTTACCAAGTTCTCTCATGTATGTGCAGGTTGGATCTTACCATGCATCGTCGCTGTTAGTGGCTTCAAGGGCTCCAACTCCTGGTGTTGTGAGCAGGGGTATTGGTATGGAGGGTGTTACAAGTGCACTTGCTGGTCTTTGGGGCATTGGCACTGGTGCAGCAACACTCACTGAGAATGTGCACACCATTGCTGTAACGAAGATGGGAAGTCGTCGGGCTGTTGAGTTCGGAGCTTGTGTGTTGATTGTGGTGTCAGTAATTGGTGAGTATTCCTTTGCCCCCGAAAACACTTCTTGTATTAGTGAAACAAATAGTAGCAAAAAATAATGATAGTAATAGCTAAATGAACAGTAGCAGTCAAAAAACTATACAACATGAGGGAACAGAGAAAAAGTTTGAAGACAAGAATTGCTGCCAGTCCTCAGCAGATTGTACTTCATCAAGAAAATCTCAGCTGCTATTTTTTGTTCTTTGAGTTTTATGTTCTCTTATAAAAAAAAGGGGCAAGAGCTTCAGAAAGATCCACTGTTCGGTGTTCATGTTTCCCATGGTTTTTTTCTAAAAATGCAATGCTTAATGGGGTCTTTTTGATGTTTGATTGGGAAGGCTGGATTGATGCCTTTTCAGTTCAAATTTGTGTGCTTAGGAGCTAAATACTACTTCTTGCAGGTAAGGTTGGAGCATTCATTGCCTCAATCCCACAAGTGATTGTTGCTGGTCTTCTTTGTGTTATGTGGGCCATGTTAGCAGCTCTGGGTCTTTCAAATCTTCGGTATAGTGAAACCGGAAGCTCCCGGAATGTTATGATTGTAGGGCTTGCTCTTTTTCTATCGTTGTCAATTCCTACATACTTTCAAGACTATGGTGTTAGTGCGGACTCTATTGCAACTGTTCCGAGCAACCTGCAGCCTTACACTGTTGCTTCTCATGGACCAATTCATACTAGCTTCCTTGGGGTAAGTCCTAAGACTTTCACTCATTGAAAGAAATCTCAAATGTAGTGGTTTCACATATGCTGTTTTCCTTCAATGAGTAGTTTGGTAATGCAACCAATTGATTTACTATTTGATGGGCTTTTTGCATCTCTGGCCTCTGTCTGCAATCTCATTCACTGCAGCAGAACTTGCCAGGTTTTGTGGGTTGTATAAAAAGGTGTGAATGTGAGAATTATTAGGGGGGACTAGCTTGCTGTTAGATATCTTTTGTAAGATTGGGAAGCCTGAGTTTTATTGACTTAAGATGATCCAATGCAGACTGTGTACATATCTCAAGCACCAGGTCTGTACAAATAGAAGCACACATCCTGCTCATTATGGAGCAGCCTCGGTCTTGGAATTCCTCATGAGAATAGATGATCAAGACCTGTAGCACACAACATGCTTATTATTAATAACTAGCACAGGTCATGAATTTTGTCTTGCTCTGAATGCATTATTTAAGACAGGCAATTGATGTGCAGTAATGCTATTTTTGCATCCAAGATCCATTTGCTAGGTAAGTGCAACGTTTTGGTTGTGCATCAGTGCTGAGATGATATAAGCAGAACCAACCTCACAAAAGGAGAACGGGATTTTTATTCTGCTAGGACTTAGCACACCAATGATTGATCTATATGTCAGATTCCCATTATCTCAACAGTACTCCAATTACAAGAAGAAACTTACTCTACAACCCAACAAACCCACTGCAGTTCCTGAGGTGGGTTGTTATAAGAAAAATGGAGCAAAGGATATAACAGTGATTCCAGTCTAGTTTCTACAAGGGCCAAGATTGACTGTGACACCTGTCTGTTTGTTATGCACATAGGATGCGCTTCACGCATTGTGTAGCCTTTTAACCTCCTAGGTAGGTTGAGATCAAGCAGAAAGCAAAGCAAGTTCAGGTAAAGATGGCAGAAAGGTGAGTTGAAACCTCTTAGCTATATGTATAGGCACCTTCTCGATAGTCTTACATTAAATAGAGATTGCCTTTTTAATTGAAAGTATGCCATCACGATATCCTTACACAAAATTGTTGTTGCCTGTTGGTTCTTATAGTGCCTCCCAAACTCCTGTGTACTGTTTAGGCATCGAGAACCCTCAAGGATGAGGCCTAAAACCGTTTGTAGCTTGCCTTGTGTTGAGACTCAGGGATACAGCATGGTTTAAAAAATAGGTGGACTGTTTAGAATTTAGCATATAATAAAGCTTGGTCATTATGAGTTGTGAACATCCATTGATATGGTTCAAAAAATAGGTGGACTGTTTAGAATTTAGCAAAATTCATTGATACCCTTCAAAACTTGCGCATGCTGCAAATCTCTTTGCTCATCCACATGTTTACTTCTGTCATGCTGTTTTTCAGTCAGTAAATTGCACAAAAGTGAAAATATCTTCCATAGTTAAAGTTAGTGCAAGGAAGATTGAATCACAGTTTTAGAGCTGTAATGATAATCACAAGCTTGCTAATGATAATCACAAGCTTGCTTGTTTCCTGCTGCAGCTGAACTTCATTCTGAACACCCTCCTATCCATGAATATGGTGGTAGCATTTGTTGTTGCATTTATCTTGGACAATACTGTTCCTGGCAGCAAACAAGAGAGGGGTGTTTATGTTTGGACGAAAGCAAAGAATGCCAGGGAAGAGCCAGCTGTAGTCATGGATTATGGTTTGCCTTTGGGAATTGGAAGAGTTTTCAGATGGGTCAAGTGGGTTGGCTTGTAAGATAGACACATTTGTTACTTTTTAGACCCTGTTTACTAATGATTTTTGGCAGCCTGAACACGCTGAAAGTAGCGGATCGCTTGGATGATAGGTTTTGATAGAGGATTCTGTTCTGTTGATAATCTTTGGAGAGTTCAATATGCCGTGGAGGGAAAGTACTGCCATTGAATTGTCAGTGTGTCCAGAGTTCCTGCTGTTATTGCTGCAAGCAGCTGTGGCAAGTTTAGGGGGGTGATCTTTATGTACAGCAGCTGATTCTGGAAGGTCCTAAAGGCCTGCTTGAAACGATCAGTGTGTTTTTAACCTGTCTGAATCATCCTCACCATCATAGCATGAAGGCACAAGGGTCAAAGAAAAGCATACAGCAAAACAGACGCTTATACGATTTCTCAGATCTAATGGTGGCCAGATCATGTAAGGAACCACCTGAGCTGGGTGGTCTCTCCATTTTTTTATACGCCTGTTGAATGGTATTGGTATTGGATTTTTTCTGTGGCTCATGTTTGTGATCCATCGTAGGAGTGATGCTTCTAACTACCTGTTTTACGAGTATTGGATCAAACTTTCAGGTTATAACAGAGAACGGTACCGTTATAAAGTTCGTTGTAAACAGAAGCTCTTACAGAGTCGTACCTGACCGGGGTTGGTGGGTAAGGGACGAGTTTTTGGAGTTGATTTTTTGACCCTTTGCCTTGAAAGGCGAGGTTATACTTATTTCTTGTGGTTTGTGAGTATTGGCTATAACGATCTTGACTGGGGCTTGACAGTATTGGCTGTAACGATCGTGAAGAAGATCACTGTTTCAGCATTAAGCCTAGCAAAGTGTCTGGAGATCTCTCTCTCTCTCTCTGTGCGTGTGTTTCTATCATGACTGCCGTCATAATCATGGTCTTCAAGCTCTCTTTCATGAGCCACCATCGCTTGTCCCTTTACCCACTTTTGCTTAATCGTCCTCCCAACCCCCCTTTCTCTCTCTCTCTCTCTCCCCAAATTTTCAAGTTTGAGTCCACCTGGGATCAGATTTGTAGTCCATTTTGGGATTGTTTCTACCATGTTAGAACATTCATTCTCTCAGGAGGTCCATTAATGCAAGGAGACCACTGACTTAGATGTTGGAATGTACGTTTCATGTAGTGTGGTAGAATCTTTGGAACCAGCTGTGTATTTCCTGAACCAGTAAAAGCTGTAGAATCTTTGAAACCAGCTGTCTCAACCCTGTATTTCCTGAACCAGTAAAAGCTTTCAGCTAGTTCGTGTGCCATAGGCAGCTCTGTAGGTGTAGGACTGAATGTAGCCTTGGATCTTAAGCTCACTTGATGAATGAAAGCATGGCATATCTTATTAAAACAAGAAATGAAGTGATGGAAGAGACTAGGATGTCAGGTACTCCTAATCCCTAAGCACGAATGTTTGAATGTAATTAGGCTTCCCTCCCTTGGGTCAGATGTAGGGAACATTCTATGGACAAGTGCTAATTAAAAAATAACCGCGTTTTCCAGCTATTGTAAACTGGCCTGTTCACTGGGAAGGGCGGTAGTGTACAACCAAAATAAATAAATTCTTTCACCCAATTTAACAGTTGCCCACTTTACCTGAACTTAAAGACACAAAATCAAGAAGAAATACAGGAAGCTAGAATGCTCCTGTTGCAACACATACACCTTGTTGTCCCCTAAGTTAGGCGCCCCTTGCAGCATTTCTTTATTTTTGAAAAAGAAAGTACAATGGGCTGTCTTTTATCTATTCTGGGTGAAATTTGACAGCATAACAGTACAATTACTGACCCAAATCAAGTTGACCAGGAGGGGAAAATTTGCGCAAGTCTGAATCTTCTGGTTGGAGTGCAGAATTGACCATTTCAGCCTGCTGTATTTACTGGTTCAGACCTGTTCTGAAACCTGTTTACAACTCTTACTGTTCCCTGTACTATTCATCCCACTGTAATTACTGGTTCAGACCTGTTCTGACACCTCTTTTCAGCTCTCATTGTTCCTTGCACTGTCCTGTATCATCTATGCCAAGTGCCCCTTGATATTGACATCAATTGGGCTCTGAAATACCCTTTGAACAGTCCAAAATCAGTTTTGGTTTAGTGCTGTTTCAGGCACTTGCTTGGTGAGGTTACCACCCTCACCTGTCCCTGCTGGGAACTGCAAACAAATGCTCATGTTCCTGGAGAAAGGAGACTCTTGCCTCATGCAAAAACAGCATATTCCCACACAGTTGTACTTGAATCAGAAGAAAGGCCCTTGATTCTGCAGCATAACCATACTGTCAGGGAGAGAAAGAGAGAGAGTAGGAAGCAAGCTCAAGCCTCTGTGCATCATAGACAAGGTAGACCAGCTCTCAAGAGCTCTCCATCGACAGCAATCCATCTCCCTTTCACCAAAATGAGCCCCCCATGCATTGAAACTCGTTTTTGTGCTGCCCTCTCTCTCTTTTGGGAATTTATGCCCAAATTGTGACACATGGCATGCATGTAACAATTTTCCTGTTTAAACCTTTCGGTCTAAAATTCTCCATCCTCGGTTCAAAATTTGACCTCGGCACAGACCAGAGGATTAATCCTCATACAAAAACGAAGATAATGACGCGAACAAATTCTGGGGTCCAAAAATAGTAACTCTCTAAATTTTAAGAGTTGCTTCCATTGCATTCCTACTAGTCTTCTGACCATCTTTGCAGACTATGGCTACATCCAAATTTGTAATTTAGTTCATCTGAAAGTGAATTTCCATTGATGACCCCACATGGACTAATCTCTTGAAGATTTGTCCATCTTCACTTTGAACTAGTCTCTTCCAGGCTAGTTCTTTAACACACTTGTCCATATACACTTTCACAAGTCTCTTCCAAGCTTGTCAATCTACAGTGCCATCAGTCTCTTCCAGACTTATATTGGACTTTTAACTGTCCAGTCTTGACTCACTAGACATTCTTGTCCGTTTCATGCAACTCAAGCATTTAGATTTCAAGAGGGATCCTTCCAAAAAGAAAAACCAAATAAAATATGTAATAAAGAAATCAACAAAAAGGTAATAGTTGTCACAGTCTTGTGACATACCTCCCTCTCGAAATCGCAAACGTCCTCGTTTGCATGAATGTCATACATACATGCTATCAGTCAACATTGTGAACTGAACACACTGTTAACACATGTATGTTCTAACTGTGAAACATGGCAGACTATCATCATGTGACTCCACATCACTGTTTTCAGATATAGTGGCTGGTACACCACAATGATATCTCCATAGCGGCAGATTCTCATTTGATGAATCCACATCACCCTGAGTAGAGATCTAGTGGCCGGTACATCAAAATGATATCTCCACTAAGTCAATTCACAGAATACATGCCCGATCGAGTAACCATTGTTACAACATGTATTCAATCCAATAGAAGTAAAAACTGTGTTCTTGCAAGCAATACTTACTTCTTTAGCACTGAGAAAACCATATGGACACAATAAGTGTTAACCTGTACAAAATCTGTTTCTGTACATAATTTCTTTCTTAAGCAATTGTCACTTTGACAATCTATTTTAGCTTAGAGATACAAGGGGTCAAGGTAGGTTGCAAGCGAAATGCTTCAAGGTAAAGTTCCAACATATTACGCGACTCTGTAAGTTCACCTTCATCCATCCACTTAGCATCTATAGCTGGATAGTTCTTGAACTTAACCAAATACATTCTAGCAACCTTGCCTTTCACTTTCCTTTCTTTGTGTGTCAATACCTGTTCTGGAACAAGAATTTCATCAAGTTTCTCAACTTCGGGCTGTTCCTCAGTTGGCATATCTTCTGGCACATCACCCACTTGATGTGCCACTTAAGGTCTAAGAAGACTTACATGGCAAGCATTATGAATCTTCCAATTGTCAGGCAATTTCAGCCTATAGCTGACATCACTAATTCTCTGTTACTTGAAAAGGCCCATAGTATCGCATACTAAGCTTAGTGAAAAGACTTTCCTTGCCTTTCCGCTTCTTTAAGTGTGCCTTTTCAAACCGCAACAGTACCCAATCACCGAGTGAAAATATCAATTCACGACGGTGATGATCAGCAGCTTTCTTTTGCTTTGCTCGAGTCCTTTCAAGGGCATGCTTAACTTTTTGATACATTTCACCCATACTCTGCACATACTGATCTGCGTGAAAGATCTTATCCTTTATATGCAAAATGGGAGGAACCTTTTTACCACCTTCAACAATTTCAAAAGGGGCTTTGCCTATTGATGAATGCATAGTATTATTGTATGCATACTCGACCAAAGGCAAATACTGCTCCCACTTTGACTTGTGCTCTGACACAGTACTTAAGCAGATCCAAAACAATAGAATTTACCTCTTCTGACTGTCCATCAGTCTGTGGATGAAATGACGATGAGAACTTAAGCGTTGTGCCCATGTTCTCAAATATGCCTCTCCAGAATAGACTTGTCATCCATGGATCACGGTCACTGACAATAGACTGTGGCATACCATGATACTTGAAGACATTGCACATAAACAAGCGTGCCATCTGATGTGGTTTTATCTTCTTGACAGGAATGAAATGAGCCTGTTTGCTAAACCTACAAATAATAGTCCATATCCCATCATTTCCTGTCTGTGTCCTTGGAAGATCAAAGATAAAATACATAGCTATGCTTTTCCATGGTTTATCTGGAATAGGCAATGGCTGTAAAAGCCTTGGTGCTTTTTGCCTGCCAAACTTGACCTTCTGGCAAATCAAACACTGCCGCACAAAAGCATCCACGTCTCTTCTCAAAGTAGGCCAATAAAAGAATGTCTCTACTGCCTTGATTATTGCATCAATACAACGATGCCCTGCATACGGTGGAGAATGACTCTCTGTCATAACTTTTCGTCTCAATGGCATAGTCACACATAGTCTACCATGCATCAACATGAAACCATCCTTGAGAAGATAATGCTCATGATGTTGTCCATTGACAAGCTGATCAAAGATCCTTGCAAAATCTTCATCATCAGCATACTGTTCCTTCATATCATCAAGCTCATGATGATAAGGAATTGACACAGCTGAAATTTGTGGCTTCCTTGACAAAGCATCAGCCACAACATTTTTTTTGTCCTCCACATGCACAATCTGAAAATGGAACATTGACAAAAAGTTTGCCCAACGCATATGCTTTTCTGACAACTTAGTTTGAGTTAAGAAATAACGCAATGTCTGATGATCTGTTTGGACAACAAAATCTGCCCCAAGTAGGTAGTGTTTCCAATAAGAAAGTGCATGAATCACAGCCAGCAATTCTTTCTTATAGACTTGCATAGTCTTCTCTGGCCCTTGCAAGATTCTGCTTTCATAAGCCACTACCTGACCATCTTGCATTAACACTGCACCAATGCTATTGCCACATGCGTCACACTGGACAACAAATGACTTTCTAAGATCTGGCAGAATGATCACTGGACTAGAAGTCATCTTTTCTTTAAGAAGATTAAAAGTTGAAATCTCTTTTTGTGTTCACTGGAAAGAGACTCCTTTCTTCTGTAAAGCATGTAAAGGTGAAGCAATCTATGCAAAATTGCGAATGAACCTCCTGTAGTAAGAACACACACCCAAGAAGCTTCTAACATCATGGACAGTCTTCAAATCTGGCCATGTTCTAATTGCTTCAACTTTAGCAGGATCCGTTTGGACACCATCCTTTGACACTATGTGCCCCAAAAACTGGATTTCTTCCAAGAAGAACTCACTCTTCTTGCCATTGATAAACAGCTTATTATTGCAAAGCTCATCAAAGATTGCTTTCAAGTGTTCTCTATGCTCCTGTTCATTCTTTGAAAAGACAATCATGTCATCAAAGAATGTACCAACAAACTGCTTGTATGGACGAAAAATCCTGTCCATCATTCGATTAAACGTAGCAGGAGCATTAGTAAGTCCAAATGGCATTACCAAGAACTCATAGAGACCAAACGTGGTCCTAAATGCAGTCTTATGTACATCCTCTTGCTTAATCCTGATCTGGTGGTATCCACTCTTCAAATCTATCCTGCTGAAAATTGACGCTCCTTCCAAACGGTCGAGGATGTCGTCAATTCTTGGAATGGGGAACCTGTTCTTGATGGTACTCTTGTTCAACGCTCGATAATCTATGCACATGCACCAAGAGCCATCCTTCTTCTGCACTAAGAACATTGGTGAGCAAAAGGGAGATGAACTTGGCTGAATCAGCCCTTTTTCCAATAGCTCATTCACCTGGCTCAATATCTCTTTCTGTTGGGCTGCACTAACTCTATATGGAGGTCTATTTGGTGGGCTACTGCCTGGCACCAAATCTATTGTATGATCCTCAGACCTCTCTGGTGGCATCTGGTGGCAACTGTGATGGTAATGAGTCAGAAAAACAATCACTGAACTGAGACAAGAAAGCAGACCTGTCTCTATCTAACATAGAAAAATTTGACTCATCATTATCCTTGACATCATGTGCAAAAATCAAGTACGCAGAAAGATAATTCTTTATTACAGATGTAATGGCAGAAGCCGATACAACCGATACAGACTCTCCTTTAAGCTTCACATCAAGCACATGAGTTTTTCCTCTATGTTCCAAAGTCAATGTCTTGTTAAAGGCATCCAATCCACCATGCTTTCTGAACATCCATGGCATTCCCAACAAGACATCATAGCCTTCAAGTGGCATGATATAAAATTCATCTACATCAACATAAGACTGTACATGAAGACGTAGCTTTCCAAGAATGGGTGTCACAGACTCTGAGTGGCCAGGACATGCCAACCCTGCCTCTGTTGTGTAGCCCATCTCATCTGCTTTGATGCCCAAAGTAGAAGCCAACTCTGGTGAGATAAAGTTTGCCTTAGCTCCTGGATCAAAGAAAATGAGTACATGTTGATCCCTAACTTTACCCCAAGCTCTGCAGAGCTCATTAACATCGGAGTGTGGTTTGTCTCCTAGCATATCTGGCACTAAACTTGCTGAAGGTTTGGGCTTCTTTCCTTTCCTGTCCTCTTTATCATCATCAGCTGATCTCTTATTCTTGTCCGGACAGTTAGATGCAATATGACCAGTCTGCTCACAAATAAAGCATTTCCTCTCAGCCATTAAAGCCTTTCTCTCTTCAAGAGACTTGCGTACAAAAGGTTTCTTCTGGTCCTTTGATTGTTGTCCAAAGGACTTGGCTGGTTTCTTCTTGAACTGCCAAAGTTTACCTGTGCTTTGAGAATTCTGATAAACCTGTTTACCAAATGGCTTCTTTGCTGAAAATTTTTCAGATTTGTCATGTTTAATGCTGCCCCCAAATCCACTTGACTGTCCCAACAATAATGCATTTCATGTGGTGGCATTCTCAATTAATTGAGTCAAAGTGGTGACCTTTGTCTTTGTACAATAATTCCGGAGTTCCTTGGGCAGCCCGCAGCAATATTTCTCTATCTGCTCGGTCAATGGCACAACCCTGTAAGAAGTGACTGGAAGTAAAGCCTCCCAAAACTTCTTGTTATAGTCTTCCAGATCCTTGCATTTAGATGCATCCAAATTGTGCCAAGCTGACATAACATCGATCTCAAATTCATTGGTCAACCAAGCAGAAGCAAATACTTGCTTAAAATAAGTCCAAGTGGCAGGAGCCTGTCCTTGCATCAACATTGTACTCCACCACTGACTAGCATTGTCTTTAAGAAAAGTGGCAGCTTTCCAGACCTTAGAAGGCTCTGTAAAGTTTCCTCCTGCAAATGCGGCATCAAATTGCTGTAAGAAAGAAAGAGCCTTAGTCCTATCTTCAAATCCTCGAAAGATGTCAAACTGCATGGCTGCACCACCTTCCTTGTATGGCTTTGGCTTCTCATGAGCCATCAAAGGGTCCGTAGGATATGCCTGAAACATAGGAACACTAACAGATGGCTTGGAAGTTGTCGGACCACTGACTACAGGGCTTGTAGACACAATACTTGCTTGTTGATTTTGATAACCAGCCATACCAAAAGTGCCCTGTGGCATGCCAAAACTGCCCTGAACACCCTGAAATCCAGGCTGCATGCCTATATTGCCATACATGGGGTTTGGCATAAAACCCGGTGTACCCCCAAACACTGTTCATGGTACATAAATCTGGTTTCCAGGTGCATAACCAGCCATACTCTAAAATACAGATCCACCTCCAAAGTACCCAGGATGTACAGAGGTCGGTGGAAAAACCTGTGGTAAAGCCTGAAAACTGTTTCCGTGTCCATTTAGGCCAAGCTACTGTAAAGTGGCAAGCTGAACTAGCAATGCCTGTGTAACTAGCGTTTCCGCCACTTGTTCCTGGACAGTCGAAACCAATCTTGGAGTCTCCATTGACTGAATCAAGTTGACTAGGAGGGGAAAATCTGCCCAAGTCTGAATCTTCTGGTTGGAGTGCAGAATTGGCCATTTCAGCCTGCTGTATTTACTGGTTCAAACCTGTTCTGAAACCCGTTTACAACTGTTACTGTTCCCTGTACTATTCAGCTCACTGTAATTACTAGTTCAGACCTGTTCTGACACCTGTTTTCAGCTCATATTGTTCCCTGCACTGTCCTACATCATCTGTGCTAAGTGCCCCTTGATACTGACATCAATTGGGCTCTGAAATACCCTTTGAACAGTACAAAATCAAATCTGGTTTAGTGCTGTTTTAGGCACTTGCTTGGTGAGGTTACCACCCTCACTTGTCCCTGCTGGGAACTGCAAACAACTGCTCCTGTTCCTGGAGAAAGGAGGCTCTTGCCTCATGCAAAAACAGCATATTCCCACACAGCTGTACTTGAATCAGAAGAAAGGCCCTTGATTCTACAGCATAACCATACTGTTAGGGAGAGAAAGAGAGAGAGTAGGAAGCAAGCTCAAGCCTCTGTGCATCATAGACAAGGTAGACCAGCTCTCAAGAGCTCTCCATCTACAACAATCCATCTCCCTTTCATCAAAATGAGCCCCCCATGCATTGAAACTCGTTTTTGTGCTGCCCTCTCTCTCTCTCTCTTTTGGGAATTTATGCCCAAATTATTGACCCAAATCAAGTTGACTAGGAGGGGAAAATCTGCCCAAGTCTGAATCTTCTGGTTGGAGTGCAGAATTGACCATTTCAGCCTGCTGTATTTACTGGTTGAAACTTGTTTACAACTCTTACTGTTCCCTGTACTATTCATCCCACTGTAATTACTGGTTCAGACCTGTTCTGACACCTCTTTTCAGCTCTCATTGTTCCTTGCACTGTCCTGCATCATCTATGCCAAGTGCCCCTTGATATTGACATCAATTGGGCTCTGAAATACCCTTTGAACAGTCCAAAATCAGTTTTGGTTTAGTGCTGTTTCAGGCACTTGCTTGGTGAGGTTACCACCCTCACCTGTCCCTGCTGGGAACTGCAAACAAATGCTCATGTTCCTGGAGAAAGGAGGCTCTTGCCTCATGCAAAAACAGCATATTCCCACACAGTTGTACTTGAATCAGAAGAAAGGCCCTTGATTCTGCAGCATAACCATACTGTCAGGGAGAGAAAGAGAGAGAGTAGGAAGCAAGCTCAAGCCTCTGTGCATCATAGACAAGGTAGACCAGCTCTCAAGAGCTCTCCATCGACAGCAATCCATCTCCCTTTCACCAAAATGAGCCCCCCATGCATTGAAACTCGTTTTTGTGCTGCCCTCTCTCTCTCTCTCTTTTGGGAATTTATGCCCAAATTGTGACACATGGCATCCATGTAACAATTATCCTATTTAAACCTTTCGGTCTAAAATTCTCCATCCTCGGTTCAAAATTTGACCTCGGCACACCAGAGGATTAATCCTCATACAAAAACGAAGATAATGACGGGAACGGATTCTAGGGTCCAAAAATAGTAACTCCCTAAATTTTAGGAGTTGCTTCCATTGCATCCCTACTAGTCTTCTGACCATCTTTGCAGACTATGGCGACATCCAAATTTGTAATGTAGCTCGTTTGAAAGTGAATTTCCATTGATGACCCCACATGGACTAATCTCTTGAAGATTTGTCCATCTTCACTTTGAACTAGTCTCTTCCAGGCTAGTTCTTCAACACATTTGTCCATATACACTTTCACAAGTCTCTTCCAAGCTTGTCAATCTACAGTGCCATCAGTCTCTTCCAGACTTATATTGGACTTTTAACTGTCCAGTCTTGACTCACTAGACATTCTTGTCCGTTTCACAAACTGGCCATGCAATTCAGGCGTTTAGATTTCAAGAGGGATCCTTCCAAAAAGAAAAACCAAATAAAATATGTAATAAAGAAATCAACAAAAAGGTAATAGTTGTCACAGTCTTGTGACAGCTATTATCTAGGTTGGGTAATCTATTATTATTGCTAGTGTCGGTTTTATTTCTTCTTAGCTTGTTTGGCCACTATCTTGGAGGCTTGACTTGCCAATTGGCAAGTATCAAGGCTGTGGCTCCCAAACCCCTTTGCAATGGTTAATGAATCTACATTGCAAAAGAAGTTTTTCATTCCATGAATATCCAGGAGGGCATGCCTAAAGGATGGCATGAAGAAACACGAGCAAGTAGATGATTATGACCACCAAGAATGTTCGGAGTCAAGACATAAAAGAGATCAAAGTATGACTAATTCTAGGGTTCAAAGGGTCTAAATGGATGATACCATGGAAAATCACAAAGGAAGGAAATAATTGAGCAACTTTGGAGTTCGAAGACATGGAAGATAAGTTGAATTATGAAAGCATTCAAAATCCTTCAAGGGAACCAAAATGGGTGTCATAGATGAGCTTACATTTGCACAAATTAAAGAATAACTAAGTAAAGTCACTAAGATGAAAGTGGCAAAAAATGAGGGAGAATGGTTAGTTTGTCAAGGGTACAAAGCCATCATAGGAGATCAGAAGCCTAAGCACTTAGTTGCTTGATGGTCATGATGTATTCAACACCTTCTATATTATTTTCTTTTTTGTGCCAATGGGACCTTGAAGTGGACTTTTTTGGTGCCAATGGCAATCCAAATTAGATTTTTCTTTGTGCCCATGGCAACTTGAAGTGGATTGTAATTAAAATCTTGATGTATGTCACCTTGCCCTTTTATGCCTTAAAGGCACGTTTAAAAAGACATAAGTAACTTTGTGTGTGTGTGTGTGTGTGTGTGTGTGTGTGTGTGTGTGTGTGTGTTTTTTCATTAATCTTTTGCATTTTGCATTTTTAAGGTAATCTTTATCTATCAAATTATTTCACATTGCTCCCTTCCTCTTACATTAAGGTCTATTAGTATGCGTGGGCTCAGAGCATTTTCAAGCCTCTCATCACCTTTCTCTAATAGTTTGAGGGCAACACCTACTGCTGAGTTTTAGTGTCACTAACCAAGCCCGCGAGAGGAATGCTTGTTTTAGCAAGTTTGCAATTTGGGACTAGGGAATGGGGCTTTTAAGACTCACTAGAGTGCTTACATGCTTGTTGGAGTCAGAGCTAGACTTAGTAATCGAGATAAGAAGATTGAAGTTCAAGTTTAGAAAATGTGAACCAATGTGCAAGAGGAGATAGAAAAGGAAATCAAATTAAGGAGGTGGATAAGCAAGGCTCATATAACAATGCCAAATTTGAAAGAAAAATGGTTCGATTGCATGGTACCATGGAAATCACAAAGCAAGTAAATGGCTAACTTTGGGATTTGGAAACATGTAAGGTTAAAGTTGAAGTACGAAAGGAATCAAAATGTTTTAAGAGAATCAATATGTGAATCGTAAATTAACTTACATGCATATAGTTCAAAGCATGACCAAGTGATCACCAAGATGAAGGTGGCTAGAAAAAAGGAAAAATTGTCAATTTATATTGATGCCATCATAGAAAGATCATTTCCTTAGGGAAATGAAGTTTTTTTTTTGTGGGAATGGTGCCTTGAAATGGATTTTATTTTGTGCCAATGGTACCCCAAAGTCGATCTCTTTTTATGCAAATAATACCTTGAAGTGGATTGTAAATAAAAACCTTGATATATATATATCTTTGCTATATAATGCCTTGGGGTGTTTAAAAGGATGTTAACTCAACCTTGTGTGTGTGTGTGTGTGTGTGTGTGTGTCCTCTCTCGCACCTCACTCGTTGTTATAGTCAAGAATACATCTTGTGACAAGACTTGCTTCAATAGGTCTAATTTCACTACTTGTGGAAACTTTAATGTAGTAAGTCCTTACATATCAAGGTCTTTTGAAACTCATACAATGGTTATAACCACAACTTGATCCAATTAGTGCCCACTTTTGATTATTGCCTCAATGGGAAGCTCTCAATGCTATAAATGTCATGGTGTCAATGTTGATTACTTGTTGAGTGCATTTTTAGTTGCAACAGCTTCAACTTGCATTAGCTTGCTAGGCTTATCTCATTAACCATTGTTAACTTCATCCGGCAACAAGTGATGGGAAAGAAAGCAAGGCACTATTTTTTTTAGAATGGTGCTAGTTTGGTAACACCGAGAAATATCCAATGTAATTTGAGTGCCATGCTCACTTCCATGTAAGTTGCAATAATCATTGCAGAGTGGAATCCCACTTAGCTTTAACATCTACTTATAAATGAAAGGTCAATTTTGATGGACAATAGAATGGTTTATGTACTTCAGAGGTGTAAGGGGTTCGATCCCTCTAAAACTATGTATAAAAGCCAAAAAGTTAATGAAAGCAATCACTGGAGTGTATGCCAACTTTTGAGTGAGTTCTCTTCTACCTACGTTCTTTTGTCTAAAGCTTCTATGCGGATCGTGTCGTTTGAGTGGATCCATATGAGTGACTACTCCTAGAGTACTATGGAGCCCATGACAGTCAAGCAAAGGAGAGCCATATTGTAGATTCACCACATGGCCACTACAATCGAAAAGCATAGCCATATTGTAGATTCACCACATGGCCACTACAATCGAAAAGCATAGCCAAGCAACAAGACTGCACAAGGGAGTAGGTTTGAGCTTCAATCGAGGTAGGAGTTGGACATTCTAGTTGAGTGCTCTCGTTTTATGTGTCCATGCTGCTTTTAATTTTAGATTTTCCATCCGATCCCACACACGTTGTGATTGCCTGAAACATTTCAACTAACCGACCCTTCATTTGAGTCTACATAATCCCACCCAATTGCTCATTGAATTTGCCTTCTTGATTGGTTGTACGAGTTGACTACTCTTCCATTATCCGCAAGGCTCGATTGGCCAATTTGGACGTTGTGTATGAACCTCAGGCATTAACTAGAAGTCCCATCGCACACAAATACACCATCGAGGGTAAATCACTTGCGCCAAGAATTGTCTCAGTAGAGTCTATGCCTTCTTCTTATGGATACATTTTCGGGTTCTCGATGCATCCTAGGAGTCAACCTCATAGTCCCTAAAATCATACCAGGCTCACTAGTGGATAGACCTCTTTAATATTTCTTTTTTTTCATATTTTGATCCTCTTTCTTACCTTATGTAACTTTGTTGAAGCTACAATATGGCTCTACAATATAGTTCTCTACAATATGGCTCTCTCTTTTTCTTCCAATTCCCTTAAATGTCATGACATGAAATCAAGACAAGGAGGCTTGCATTTCATTACTTGGACCTAGCGACTTGGACACAATGTTCATAGGGAAGATAAAGTGAAAAAGGAGGATGAAGAAATCTGAATCCAGACTTACACTCAAAACAAATAGTACCATCACACTCACTAAAGGGAAGCATGTTACTGATGTAGAAGCCAAAACATCTACTCAAAAAATGAGAGAGAAAAGAAGTGCATGAGTTTGAAGTATCCTAATCCCAAATAACAATTGGAGATTATGGATAAGGTTAGGGACCGACTAAGAGAAGCGCAGGCACATCTAAAGGACATAGAATACCACAAATGCCATTAGAAGGGTAGAACGAGACTACAATGACAAGGTAGTCTACTCACAACCATTGGCAGTAACCCTATGAGGAATTTGAACTAGGAAGACATGTGGGTAGCTTACTTGCCACACTCACCTCAATGCCAATGTCCCTATCACTAGGGCAATTGCTTAACCAAAGCCCAATACTATGGGAAGCTATGAAAAGATGGATTGAAGGACCCAATCAGCTAGAGATAACCACCTTACGGAGCAAGATGCAAACACACATATACTAAGCCTAACTCTAAACATATTGTGAAGGATCCTACAAGCAAATGCCTTTTGGGATGGAAATGCTGTCATACTCATTATTGTGTTAATCAATGTAACACAAGGGAATTGTTGACATCGGAGTAGGGATTAGTGTTCTAAATCATGCCATCTTGTAACCTACATGTAGAAATAGCGCGATTTAATGTCACATTAGCTAATGGGATGAAGTCAGACCATTTAGAGTGTTGAAGGATTGGTTGCTTAAGATTGCAGGAATCCAATTCTCTATGAACTTCATAGTCATGAAAGGGGTAGACTATGATATCCTATTGGGACATCCATCGATGTGCAATGGTCGAGTGATTGAGGATTGGGAAATTGGGTTGATGTTCTTTGGAAATTGCTCAGAAGTAGTTAGAATAGAGGCCGACACGTGGAAGAATTCACCCATTGACTTGGACGCTATCTCTGCACTACTTAGAGGGGATGTGAAGACTATGCCTAATTATGGACCTCTCACAAAGTACATCCCTTGCCCTGATGATGAGTGAGATGGGATGCATGTACTAGCTACAATTGATTTGCCTTTCTTAGATGATGAAGATGAGTATAAGCATGCCGCAATCAAATTGAGCAGACTCCTTCCACCATAGCTTTTGCTTCCACTCTGTGCTTCCACTTCAAAGCTCATTCCCTTCACCAATCGTTCGCGTAGTTTGAGGACATCAATGAAGGAAGCCTATAAGATGTACATTGGGGTTGGTTGTGCAGAGGACCCATCACTATTTGGATTTTAGCCTTGTTATAGCTCTCTTTCTTTATAGATGTCAGATACACCCGAGGGTTGTAAGTTGATGGTATGGCATGTCATAATGCCATCGTGAATGTACGGTATGGTTTTGCAAAGAAAACATAGTGTGTAAAAACACAATGAAAACATAATGAACTCAAACAAGCATGCAGAACACAAAAAGAGAGAAGATGCACCTGATGTGCATACAATTGAGCAGATTATCATCGAACTCTAAGCCTGCAAAACCCCTAGTATTGCTTGTTGATGGAATAGTCAGAACGGAAAGGTTGGAATCAGGTCAAAGCTATAGCCACCTGGAGAAACACCCTCATCTAGCGAAGGCTACGAGTTTAACTATGAGTTGCAATTTAGGGGCTTAGGTCCATTCCATGTGTGTGCAATGAGTAGAACTAGCAATGTGAGACTAGAGATGCTTGATGGTGAACGTATATGTTGTTTTTAATGGCAATTGAATTAAAAAAAAATATTTGCTAGTGTACCCACTACATGGACTCCTGATGGCATTACTATCGATTGCCATTTGTGCTGTCACAATTATTGAATTTGATCTTGAAGATGAGGAACTTATTTCTAGCAACTTATTTGAGAGTCAAGTTAACAGCTAGAAAAAAATATACAACAGATTCCATCATCGATGAAGGTGCAAGATGTAATGACATGACCTACAATGACTAGTTTGGGTCAATCGATGTTGATTCCAACTACTGCCAAAGTGGACCCATACGGAGGCACGCCTTATGCACTGCTAGGTAAATGCGAAGTAATGTTGACCATCAACATTGAGAGCTTGCCAACCATCTTCTATATGTTGCCTAATAGGGAAGGGTTAGGGAATGAAACGTTATTGGGATGTCCATTTATATGACAGATCGAGTGACTGACTGATTTTGAAACTCAACACATACATTTGGAATTACCCAATACATGGATCATCATCACGACTTTCAGTAGGGGCACACCGCCATTGACAATGAAGCCCTTACTTAACATGACCTCCACAAAGAGGAACCATGACTTTCTCAAGCAATTGCTTCAAATGCACAAAGAACAATGCCAGCCAGTGAGCAAGCTTGCTCGACCAAAAACCGAACCACAAAGGTGGATCCTAAAAACAAACCGCAAGACTATAGACCACCAACCTCATGCACATTGGGGCCACAAATCCCCAAGAGAAATCCCACATGTAGGAGACGTCCGCATCATAGCCATAATTGAAGTAGGTGGGTCCCCAAATGCTTGTTGCAAGCATAAGGATATTATGGTGGAAACTCTTGGATTTGATTGCCCAAACTCTCGTGTATCGCCATTTCCCACAACTGACTTGCTCCACCTCCATCTCCACCACCCCGCATGCGTTAGTTAATGGCCGCAAGCCAATCTATAGGTGCAAAATGTCTCCCTTACCCTCTGGTCCCAATGACCATTTGTAGAGCCTAATAGAAGACCCATGGTTTGAGTCCTCTTCTACTCATGCCCACTAGATGGACTATGCAAGAGAGCTTCCCACGCCATCAAAAGTCCCACATGACTCACTACCTCCACAAAAGGCCAATGAGGGCAATATGACTCCTGTTGTTTGCTGATGCCATCCCCTTGACATTGGCCAACCAAGGACCACAAATTACCCAAACTATCTCTGATAACACCACCACTGCAGCTCAATCTGGCAACTTGTCCACCACGACCAATCATGTCAATGAGCACAACCAAACAAAGCCAGCCCTTTAACCTAGGTTGAATCCTTCCTACAAGCGGCCATCTATTCTAGCACTTACTCCTAGCTTGGGTTTTGATATAGCTGAAGACAGTCTTGTGCATTCATAGCTTGGATAGCACCTTCACCCTATTTGCCTATAACTACGATAGGCTAGACCTTGGCTTCTTGGATGAGACCATGGCTCAAGTCATTACTTCCCTGCCTTGCTCATGGGAAGAATTCAATTTTTTTTTCAAAACACCTCCTTACTCATTGATGAGTTGATTGCCATGTAAATTTTGCATGAAAGAGCTCTTAGGGGCTATCTCATCACCTCTTTTGAGTGCACCCATGTCATGACCACTCCTAGTGACCTCGGGCACTTGGATCAACTAGCTGCATCCGAGTCACGATTTCTATAGAAGTGGTTTATGCTGCATGTGTAGCAGGAGCGCACTAGGGCCCAATCATAACCAATGTTGAGCAACACCATGTCATCAAGGCATCGAAAAATGATCAAACTTACACTATGCCTACCTCGTTTTGCATCCTTGTAATGACCTGCAATTGATTGCTTGAGGAGAATGTCTAGCTCCACCCCTACCTTGACAGAATTCTCAATGAGGGGAGCTTCATATCGCCAACATGATGAACTCAGGAGACTTCTTGGATGGATGTCATCAACTACATAATGCATGTTGGCATACACCCATAGGACATGGATCATTATGTAGCATTGGACTATAACCCTTAGTTCTACCATTGGCTCCTGCAAACCCCGTAACGTAGGGACACATGGGAGATTGAAGACACAAAAATAGACACAAGGGAGACCAGACACACAAAAACACTAAAAGTCAACACTCGAGTGTCGAACTAAAGATGCCAATCTTAACTAAGGTTGAAGTGCTAGTGGCAATAGTATTTTTTCATGCCTCTAAAATTGAGCCTTCATTTTTAACTTCCATTGTCGATTTGAGTATATAAGATCTCACATAGCTGTTAGGGCGTGTATATAAAGTTCAAAAAGTGAATGAGAGCTCATTCTTTGGTGCATAGCAACAAGAGACTCCTCTTATTCTCTTTTTCTCTTCTCTTTTCTTGCTTGTGTGTGCTTAAGAGAGGGAGTGTGAGAGTGTAAAGGAGTGAATGTGTGAGGGTGAGGGATCAAGGAGGTGAAGCTCTCCACCATCTCCTTTCTTCTCCTTCTCTTGTCTTGCGCGCGGCTATGGAGGATGGAGCTTGGAGGTGGAGGTTTGAGGATGCTTGAGCTTGCATCAAGAATCGTGGAGCTACTTGTGTGCTTGAGGGAGGAGGCAACTCATTCAGGCATCGAGGTAAGCTCACTACACCCCAGTAGGATCGAAGGCGCACCGGCTAGGTGAGAGATAGCCATAGGTGCTCGCTTAAAACGCTTGAATGAATAAGCAATCCATGGATCTTGGTGGTTGAGCATTTTTGTTCCATTGCCAGAATCAACATATTCAAGCTTGAGCACTTGCACGCCTCAAATCGAGCATTGAAGTAAGGGTTTCGTCCCCAAACCAAAGCTTGAGATAGGTAGGAAGTTTTGGGTTTTTTAATATTCATAACAACTAAGTATTTTGGTTATTTTGATGGTTTGATTATTAGAAGAGTAGGAGAAATGATTTCAGTACTTTGGTTTCGATTCTTGTTCCATTTAAAGTAGGTTAGGATTAAGAAATCGGATTGGAAAGCATAGGGTTTGCTGCTGTAAAACATGCCTAAACAAGGCACAAATCAAGAAAGACTGGGAAAAAGAGTGCTCAAGGGGATTAAGGTTGACAAGTGAGTGATTAGGAGTGGCAAGACCTTTGCCGGGAAGGGGTTTAATAGCCAAGAGGCCAAGGGAGAGCTCATTTGAAACCTTGGTTGAGAGAGAGAGAGAGAGAGAGAGAGAGAGAGAGAGAGAGAGAGAGAGAGAGAGAGAGAGAGAGAGAGAGAGAGAGAGAGAGAGAGAGAGAGAGAGAGAGAGAGAGAGAGAGAGAGAGAGAGAGAGAGAGAGAGAGAGAGCTCCATTGCGTGCATTCACTTCGATCTTGTCGCCGACAAGTTTGTTGCCTGTTAGGTATATCCAAACCTTCTCCTTAATCCATAGATAGGATCTGGAAGTTCTTGACAAGTATGAAGCCTTGAATCTCTTGGCGTGTCGAATTTTTCACCATTTCGGCAAGAAACGTGCTGCGTTTGGCCCATCTGAGCGGCTTGATATTGGGCCAAGTCCCAGAATTCGCCCTTGGCTACTCATCTTCGGCCATTCGGCATGTCCGAAACCAGCCTCACACATTCAGATACGTAGCCCTCGACCCTCGGCCTACCCAACTTAGCCCAATCCACTCAGCCCTCGGACATAGCATCCACTTAGCCCTTAGCCATTTGGCCCATCCAAACTCCATATTCGGCCTTAGCCCACTTGTGCCACGTGTCGTTTCGACTTGTTGGGCTGAATATGATTTTTTTTTTAAATTCTTAAATTTTACACCAGACCCACCTAGATATCGATTGTATGAACCTCTTAAGGCCATACAAACACTTGAAACACCTTTCTGGCGCAAGGAATAGAAGAATCAGTGAGACGTAGACGTAGAGACGACACTAGTCGACTATCTAGCGATTTGGCATGTTAGCGGAATCAAGCGGAGTTGTAGACCCCCAATAAAATCTTGACTGAGCGGAAGGCGCAGCAAAAACCCTATAACCCGATGAGGACGAACATACAAGCCTATTATGCAAAACCATAAACGAGAGTGCAAGAGCTGCTTGGACACTTTGTTTTCTCACTCACTCTAACTTCCAACACTCAAAACACACTTAAGAAAAGCTAAAAGCTTGATTGCGCATAGTGCACAGAAAATAATACACACAATACATAGAGTGAGGGTAAGTTGAGCCACGACAGTGGAGCAAAGTGCAGCAGTATTAGCAACATCACTACTGGCAGGGTTGGAGTTAGCCAAGGCTCTAAGAGCCAGTTGAAGATTCCCATAGTAGCGAAGCAACCAACAACCCCTATAGCTTCATAAAGCAGTTCGAGCAGGTCTGCGAGGCCAATGGCCTCACTAATCTCACTCAATGCTCACAAGCTTTCGGTCTGTGCTTAGGCAATAAGGGTAGGACCTAGTACAGAAGTTTAGATGTTGCTCCAATGCAATCTCACAAACGTCCCTTCCACCCACGTCTTTGGTGCATACCAAAGCCTGCTACCTTCGACGGTGAGTGCCATGGGATTGACACTCATCTAGGAGGGGGGTAATGTTAACCCTCAAACAAACAAGCTGAAAAATCTGAAAAATCTAAAGTGGAGGGCAAGGCTAAGGCAAAAGTGGAACGGGAGACAAAGACACTTCAAGAAGAATATGGAAACACAAGAAGTGCAAAAAAGTCTTAAATAAAGGAAAACGACACATAAGAAAAAGCGCAAGTCAATACTTTTGTAAAAGAGTGCAAGGCACATCATGATTTAATTTAAGAGTGTCGGCGGGCTTTCACCCGTGCAATTTGTAAAGGTAGATGGGCGGTAGGAAGGAAGCTAGGAAGATAGGAGGACAATGGAAAAAGGGCTTAGAGGCTATGGGGCCGGCCATGTAAAAAAGGGGGATAAGGGGATGACCGCCCAAAAGGGATTTAGGGTTTTGTATATAAAGTTGAAAAGTGAATGAGAAGCTCATTCTTGTGTGTGACCAAAAGTGGCTCTCATCTTCTTCTTCTTGTTCTTGCTTGCTTGAGCTTGTGCTTGAGAGAGGGAGTGTGAGAGTGTAAGGGTGAGGGACCGTGGTGGAGAAGCTCTCCATATTCGCCTCTCTTATTCTCTTCTCTTCTCTTATCTTCTTTTGCTCGCGGTGATGGAGCTTGGAGCATGGAGCTTGAGGATTGAGCTTGCTTGAAGCTTGCACTTGGATTGTGGAGCTATCGAAGTGCTCGGGAGAGGAGGCAACTCAATCGAGCATGGAGGTAAGCTCACTACACTCGTAGAGATGGATAGCGCGTCGTCTATGTGAGAGGTAGCCATTAATGCTCGGCTTGGAACGGATGAAACAATTAACGATCTGTGGGTCTTAGCAGTTGATCACCTTTACATTTTGGTTCCGTTATCGAAACCAACGGATTCAAGCCTTAAGCGTTTGCATGCTTCAAATCGAGCATTGAAGTAGGGTTTTCCCAGAACTGGTGTTTGAGGTAGATATGTAGGAAGTGAGGGAGTTTGAGGAGGTATTCAATCTCCTTAGCAAGTAGGTTTTTGGTTTTTTGGAATTGGGAAGGTAGGTTGGAGTAGCATAGGTACTTTCTTTATGATTTTTGTTTGCATTTGGGTAAGATAGGAGCAAAACATTTGAGCATGCAGTAGGGTTTTATGTTGCTGTATAACAGGTTGAAACAGGGAAAAGAAGGGCAAAAAATAAAAATTTTGGGTTAAATGTTGGTAAGGGGAGCAAGACTAAGGTGAATGCAAGTCTGGACAGGATAATAGGAGGCTAGGAGTGGTAGGAGAGACCTTAGTTTGCATTTCAGGGATTCATGGAGCTGGAGAGAAAGGGAGAGCTTCATTGTGTGGACCTCCTTCAATTTTGTCGCCGAGGAGTTCTTCGTCAATTACAGGTACTCCCACACCTTCTTCTACATGAGTAGCCAGGATTTGGAGGTATTCAACAGTAGGAAGGCCTCAATCATTCGGCGTGACAAGTTCTGTGCAAGTTCGGTGAAAAACACATCGCGTTCAGGCCGTTCGAGTGACGACGATTCTGGACTGAGTCCCAGAATAGGCCCTTGGCCTATATGACTCGGACCACTTGACTCGAATGCCAACCACTTGGATCACTTAACTCAGACACTCATCACACGGCCCGTCCAAGTCAACCATTCTAACCAACTTGATATTCGGCCCTCGGCCCTGCCAACTCGGCCCACTACCATTTGGCCATTCGGCCCTTGAACAATCACAGTCGGACTGTCCGAATTTGACATTTGGACCAGTTGCATTTGGCCCTTCTCATTCGGCTCTCGGCCATTCGGACAAGTCGGATCGGACATCGGCCCCTGGAATTCGGACCTATTGGGCCAAATTTGGATTTTTTCAAATATTTAACGTATAGACCTCGAAACCGACCCACAGACCATATAGAGCCGAAAGCACATCATAGATCTATCACTAGACTGAAATCTAGAGCAAGTAGTTCAAAACTTGGCTACGAACGTCCTTCAAATCGCTCATGGTGTTTATTGTAACGGCCTTGGGGCCAAAGGGGACCCCCCCCCCCCCCCCCGCGGAACCCCCACAGAGGGGACTCTCCCCCAAGTAGGTTGGAGAGAATACGTGCATCATGATAGGTCATCCAAGTTAGATCCTAATGTAGTAATGACTCTGCACAAGCATAGATTTTCACTTGCAAAACAACAACCAAAAGCCCATACCTGAACAAGGACAAAGAAAGACCCTAAAACCTGAATGGACCAATCTAGCCAACAAGGGCAAAAAGGCCACACCATAAAAGCATGTATATGTTGCATTTAGACTGCGTCTAGTCAAAATGAAATGGAATAACGTCGAGCTACAACTAGGAGAATGATTAGAAATGACAATCCTAACGATAGATGCACCTTAAATGGCACTACCCAAACGATCCAAGACATTAGTAGAGAATCCACATCGGGTTGTGCAGTCAGGGACTCAAGGGCATGTATTAGAAGGCTTAAATTTATAAGCCAAGACCCAGAAGATGAATACATAGTACTGCCTACTTATCTTAGGGTCAAACTCACTGTAAAAAGGGAGCACTGTATCGATGCTCTCATCGATGAAGGAGTTGATTTTAATATCTTGACCTATGAAGCATGGACCCTACTAGACCAACCAGAGCTCACATCAACTAATGCAACTCTTAGTCCTTATACGAGGGATGCCCACAAGCACTTATAAGGAAGTGCAAAATCCTTGTAACTATTGAAACTAAAAGCTTGCCCATCCTATTCCATGTTCCTCCAAATAGTGCTAATTGTGGAAAGAAAACCCTCTTAGGACGACCCTTCAAAAGGGCGACGAAGTGTGAGGCCGATTACGTAGCGCAGAGGATACACTTGACACTATTGGGTGTGAGGATAATCACAACCTTTAGTAAGGGTGAACTCATCAAACCTCAAGGAAAGGACAATGAACATTCTGACATATTGGGCAAGCCTAGTAACAAGAGCAAGGACTTGCTGAAAGACTTGGTACAAGTGCATGTTGAACAAAGAGAACCAGTGAGTGAGGCCATGCTCAAAACAAGAAGGTCAAGAGATAATACTAAGGATAGGCTTTGGACTTACAAATATCGTAGAAGACCATAAAAGAAGCCTAAGCCTTATAGACGGAGGTATCGATGGAGAGCCAGCACAACGCCGCGATGGATATCCAAAGTGTTGCTACGTGCTCAAGGGTATTACACAGGTAACCAATGGATTTGGGTACCAAAACCCCCTGCTAAACCTCCTCTATCACCTGAAGGCCAGATCGTGTCAAAAGCAAAGAAGCACACAAGGAAATCTAAATGAAAATCCAAGTCTCGAAGTAAGAAACCAAACATGACTATTTGAAAGGTAGATCCTCAACCTAGCGTGCTTAACAAATGGATATTAGATATATCCGTTGAATGTGCACAAAAGCCACTAGTGCCCAAGGAGCCTTTGACTTTCCAAGAGGATAATGAGCACCAAGGGTGCAGTGTTGCTCATGATAAGGATAATTGCTCAATAAAGCAAATGGTAGAGTCATTTAATAGCCATGAGCAAATTGTTCAGCTAGTGCCAAGTCCACCTAGGAGTCCCAAATCTCCTACACCCTCTTTTCCTAAACGGACACAGGAAGCACAACAACAGTCATCAAGTGCAGCTATGCAATCCCAATCTCCATCTCCATCTAAGCTTCCAAATGTCCAAGAAGTGGGACATGACCCCACCCTTAGCTCTCAGCCTAAGAATATGCCTGTCCAATCCATTGTGACTAGCTCAACTGATGCTCTCGATCTGCACAAGTGAATGCTCA
Source organism: Lygodium microphyllum (assembly GCF_053477565.2). Lineage (NCBI taxonomy): Eukaryota > Viridiplantae > Streptophyta > Polypodiopsida > Schizaeales > Lygodiaceae > Lygodium > Lygodium microphyllum. The sequence goes on from NC_141148.1 coordinate 143,778,743, forward strand.
AAGGGAAACAAAAGACACAACCACTTCCAATCTGCCTAAGGACTTGACACCACAGTCGGCTAATAGTAGCCACTCCATTGAACTAGTTGCTACTACTTCCAATCTAGAATCACAGCAGTCACAGCCTTTGGCCATGACGATGCCCCTTGCAGAATGTGTCCTTAGCAATTCACCGATGAAAAAGGTGTTGCAGCCAACATCCTTGACGCCTCTAGCACTGCCGAAGCACCTAAAGCCTAGGATTAAGGAGAAAACTCTCGAAGATGTGGTCAAGGAGATGGTGCATCTGACCAATCAACCTAGCAAGGCTGTTCAGCATGTCATAGCTATGTCCCATGAGAACACACCGGAGAAAGAGAGAGCTAAGACCCAACCAAGCACATCAATGCTGACCTAGTTTAGGATCCTGAGTCATTAGGACACACCTTCATTGCCCAAGAATAAGAGGAGAAAAGAGCGAAAACAACGGCAGTTACAAGTGGTTGTGGACACCAAGAAGATTGAGACCAAGAGCATGGAAGAACTTGGGAATAAAGCATTGAATCCACCCACTAAGGAACCCATTGCCATCTCTCCTAACAACGGCAAAACCTCAGACACATCCATGTGTTCTAATAAGTTAAAGCAACCATTACCATCAACGATTGCTTGCAACACTCAATCCACCGACAACAGAACTTACATTGACCAATCAAGAGTGGATACAGCACTGTCACAATAGGTTGACTGAACTATACTAGTCACATCCAAGGGAAACCATGACACAATAACAACAAAGCCTCAAGAGAAACACGAAAACCTCAAGGATATAAGCAATCCTAGCATTGACCAAACTTGCTCATCTAAACCCGACCCCCCTAGCTATGCTAAAGCCTAGAGAAACTCCTAGAACCTTGTAGGAGATGGTTACCGAGGAAGCCTTCATAGAACATAGAAGTGTCATAGAGTGCTTGACTGAGTTGGACGCTAAATTCAAATTATTCGTACGCATCTACGTCCTTGTAGACATAGGCACATTCCCTAAGGAGCAACTTGAGGAATACTTGCCATGTCCTCTATCTTGGGAAGAGCAAGAATGTCTTAACAAGCACTACGAAGCGCACGCAACTCATCTTTGATGAGGAGGCCGACCAACTACGCTTAACTATGACATTCAACGAAGCACTTTGCCAACCAAATCTCTTAGAGATAGAGCAACTTAAGCAACAATTAAAGGGTTGAAGTCAATTTGAAGGACGTTGGTTTGAAAACCGCATTACAATGAACAACTTAGGAGCCCAGATTATGATGGTCTTAGAAGAGCGATTGGCCAAATGGCGGTCTCAAAGAGACCCAACCTATGTGCGCCAACTTCCTTCCGAGTACTAACTACTATTCAGGGTATGGACTTAGCCAGAACTAGCCAAGAGAATTCTCTGGTTGATAAGGTTCTTACTGAGGAGGAGCTACATGTTGCGAGTAGACTTGGACAAGGTACCATGCTACTTGATATTGCAAGATATCTGTTGTTATTAAGTAAGCTGCCATGAGTACTGGATGCATGTGCCACACTCCAGTACAATCTAAGTTCTACAATTGGTTCTTATCCTCACGAAGTGACATGGATTCATGGTGTACATAAATAAACAATGAGTTTTGAGACTGTGCATAGATAGTATCAACACACACAAGCAATGATAGTCAAGCACAAGGAGAAAAGTTTGGGTTTGATAGGCTGAGCTTCTTAGGTCCTTCTCTCACCACATGTTTAGAAGTTATGTGACAATTTCCACCTCCGAGGGAGGGCATGCAGCTCTCACCGCCACCATGCGAAGCCCTAACCAACACCTCTGATGACGTAGATGAGGCACTGTCTCCTTCTACACGCTTTCCCCCGTTTTCAATCTATCCTTCCGGTGACGAGCCCTCCCCCACTCCTTCACAACCACTTTGAGCAACTTGGCATAGGCAAAAATCTTCTACCGGTTGGAATCCACTCCACAGTTGAGCCAGGACAAATATCATCACAGGGGCCAACCCTCTACAACAAATACTGCATGCCTTGCATCCCCCCTCTTCGTCATATACACATGATAATCCACTGTTTAATTCCTTTCAGGCGAATAGCTCTATCATGCCTCAAGGCCTAACTTTTGGTTCACATTTTGCAAGTCCCTCCACAGGAATCCGTCATGGAGCACACAACGCAGTTGACCTGCAATGAAGCTCTCCGTCGTAGAACATACGGCACAAGCACCTCCACTAGAATGCTATGTGCCACCCTAAAGAGGTATGAATTGGGTATATAGTTTTAGTAGAAAAGCTTTTTAAGTTCTTAATTTCTTAACTCAAGTTAACTTGACAACTAGAAAAATAGGAATGCAAAGGGGAACAAATCTCATATAGAGTTAATTCTTTTTTATAGAGAATTGGGTATATAATTTTAGTAGAAAAGCTTTTTAAGTTCTTAATTTCTTAACTCAAGTTAACTTGACAACTAGAAAAATAGGAATGCAAAGGGGAACAAATCTCATATAGAGTTATTCTTTTTTATAATCAAATAATTTTTTTGAATATTAAGAGATTTAGGATGCTCTGCATATGCCATGTAGGATAGGTAAAGGTTCATTAGCAGATTTGTCAATTATAATCTCTTAGAGATAAATAGTGCAAACTTATCAATGTACTACAAGCATATCTAAATATTTACATTGCCAGCTAGGCCCTAAAATTGTGTTCTACAAAATTGACATCATTGCGAAGCTTCCGAGGCTTTGCCTTGCTTGCTTTTACATTTTTGAGCATTCTTTTGTGTGTGTGTGTGTGTGTGTGTGTGTGTGTGTGTGTGTGTGTGTGTGTGTGTGTGTGTGTGTGTGTGTGTGTGTGTTACCAAGAAGCACTAACAAAGTAAACCATAACCACAAAAAAAGAGATGAGCCAATATCATATAGCACCATTGCCACTTATGATTGCGATGCTTTAGGAGTATGCAATTGACAAATACATTTTGCCATGTTCCTTATTTCTTGCATAAAAGTAATGGGAAGTAGCTCATTTTTTTAATATTTATGTGGAGCAAAACCTTGGTTTGCCTTCTTGCAATTATCTTGAGAGCCTTTGGCTACTTTTTTGTGCAAGTGCGCACACTCAACATTTGCTAATTACCACTTGTTTAAGCATAGGGATATCCTTTTTAAAAAAATCTAAATTATAAGTATGTAATAATCATCAAACTCAAATTATATCTTTCGAGGAAAAGTCATGTAGCAAAAAGCCATGTAACAAGGGTCATTTTCAAGCTCTCTTAATCATCTTAGCATTTGCTCTATAAGTAGTGTCCTAAGGCATTTCATCAGGGGAAGGGCAAGAAGCGAGTTTTGTTTGGCAACCCCTCTATTCTTATTCCACATAGTTCACTTATTCCAACCTTAGGTTTACCCACCTCAACTTTTACTGCCACCACTATCGCCACCGCCACCACCACCACCACACACACACACACACATTCTCTCTCTCTCTCTCTCTCTCTCTCTCTCTCTCTCTCTCTCTCTCTCTCTCTCTCTCTCTCTCACAACCCAAAAGTAATTTGTGCTAGCACTCTCGATTGATAGAATCTATATTATATTATATTATCAAAGGTGTTTCAACAAATTCTTCACACACACACACACGCACACACACACACACACTCTCTCTCTTACACACTCTCTCTCATTTGCCATACAAAAGTATTTGTGTGAGTACTCTAGGTTTGACACAACTCATTTTACATTGGATTATGACATGTAACACAACAAATAGTTTGCTCTTTATTTGTAAATAGTTTTCTCTCTCTCTCTCTCTCTCTCTCTCTCTCTCTCTCTCTCTCTGTGTATGATTTACAATACAAAATAATTTCTACATGCTATCTGGATCTAGATTTATATTACATTGACCTCTAGCAAGTGTACTATCGTTCCACAAACTAATAGATAATGATAGTAAAAGTTATCATAAATTTGATCGTAGCCAACCAAGCAAGGCATGTCTCTATTTTCTCAACAAAAAAAAAGCATTTTCTTTAAGAATTAGCAGAGCCTTTACTTTGTTGGTCACACTATGGGTGACGTTGGGAAAGTTCTTCTCTTTCCAAATATGAGATGTAAGTTCTCTTTGCGGTAAGCATGGGTTGGTGTATAAACATGTCTATATTTGCATCCATTCCAAATACTCACTAAGCATTTTTCTTTATACATGGCTCTAGCAACCTCATTAAACATTGGTTAAAAAATAAAAACTCATTATTAAAGCTTCCACATTTGTGGATTATTGTTGTGGTGGCAAGAAGGGATTCTGATTGGTAAAAATAAGTATAAATTCAATGCCTAATCAATATGCTTAATGAGAGAGAGAGAGAGAGAGAGAGAGAGAGAGAGAGAGAGAGAGAGAGAGAGAGAGAGAGAGAGAGAGAGAGAGAGAGAGAGAGAGAGAGAGCATCATCTTGATCTCTCATTGTGCATGTCTTTATAACTTGACATCATGTTGTTGTATTATTAATATTCATAGGCTATAAATATAATTATATTGCTTTGAACTAATTATATGTGTGTACATATGTGTATGCGCATGTTAGAACTTCCAATATAAACACATAAATACATGCACAGATACATATGTATATATATATCTATGTGTGCATTTATATGTGTATATTGACATTTATAAGCTATAAAATATAGTTATATTTCTTTGAACTAACATATGTGTGTACATGTCTGTGTGTATGTGCATGTTAGAACTTCTAATATACCCACATCAATACATGCAGTGTGCACATATATATATGCATATATATTAATGAGAGAGAGGGAGATAAATAGAATTTTTTAGTGACAATAGTTTTTGAATAAGAGAGAGATATGGAAATAAGTTTTTAATCACACACACACACACACACACACACACATGTGCATGAATGCACACACACACACACATAGAGAGACAAATCAAGGTCGGTTTGTCTAGTGTGTATTGCAGAACAAAAGACATAGCTCTAAATGTTATTGCTCATACAAACTCTAATCCACCTTAACTGAGTAATTCATCAATGATTTGCCTAGTCTTTAAAATCAAAGATGTATTCTAGATACTTTGAATGTAAGGAATTTCAATTGGAAGGGTATTAGGACTAGATGAAGGAGCGAGAGATAAAAATAACTTTTGGATGAGAGAGAGAGAGAGAGAGAGAGAGAGAGAGAGAGAGAGAGAGAGAGAGAGAGAATTATTGATGAGAGACAAGAAAGAAGTAAAAATCATTGATAAGAGAGAAGAGAAAGAAATGTGAAAATGTACATTTTTCAAATTAATATAGGAGAGGCCCAAAAGTAGTATTGTAGTATTATAGGAGGGAGTGCTAGAAAATTTTGAAGCCAAAGAAGGGGGCGTTGGCTATCATACTACCTTGGACTATAAAGAAGCTAATTCCCACAGCAAGCCATTAAAACAAGAAATAGACATAAAATGCCAAGAAACCATAGCCAAGGTGGCTAAGCATGAAATGATATTACCAATGTTGACTGAGAATCAAATGATGAGTGGCTGCAGTAAGGTACGCACCCCAAGCTATGGTGGCCAAGAGTATTCACCCTCTTAGATTATGGGAGGTTGAGACCTCAAACATGTAATGTTTGTAAAATGGCAAAAAGATGATTCACATGTTACATCTCCACCTTTTATACTTAACCCTAGCCTACTCTAGACTAAGGCATTTATGCTTTATTACAAGCCATCTTGGCCTAAAAGAGGATAGCTTTGTAAGTGATGAATCCATGTTGTAATAAAACTTCAAACTGAAGAAAATCTCATATGTCAATGAAGTACAAGTATAAAATTTGAACTGATTGCTGAAAACTGTCCAAAACAGGCTACTGCACAAGAATATATGAGCTATAGAAATGTAGAGGACAATCCCTAGTATCCAGCCATGCCATAAAAAATCCAATTTTGATGACCTTAGAGCAATCATTTTTATGACAGAAATTTAATACTCTCTCTCTCTCTCTCTCCTCTCTCTCTCTCTCTCTCTCTCTCTCTCTCTCTCCAACCAAAATGTATTGATGGTTTCCTCCTCCATGGGCAAACCTTGCCATTTAATAAGATATTCCAGTAGCGAACGATTCCTTAAAACCCTTTTTCTTTTGCCAATAACCTTTTCAGGCTCATAAATGATAAGACCATCTTCATCTATGGGAGGTAACTCCTCTAAAACCTTTATGGTTGGACCCACATATTTCTTAAGTTGGGAAATATGGAAGGTAGAATGAATCCTTGTTGAAGAAGGCAAATCAAGCTTGTATGCAAGCTCACCAACTCGGTTGAGGATTTGATAAGGCCCATAATAATGATGAGCCAACTTATTATGACCGCCTTTGAGAGAAGCATACCTAGATTTAGGCACTTTGAGAAATACCCAATCTCCTTCTTCAAACTCCAAAGGTCTTCTCTTTTTATCAGCATAAGCATTCATAACATCTTGTGCCTTCCTAATGTTTTCCTTGCATTGATGCAAAAGAGCTTCCATTTTCTCAACTTTAGCTTTGGCTTGTGGATTCACGTCTTCATAAAAAAGGGCTAAAGGTATTTGTACTTTGTATCCATAAACTGCTTCAAATGGTGACATGCCAATGCTCATATGATGAGTGTTATTATAACAGAATTCAGCAAGATGTAACCAATGATCCCACAAAGCTTGAGTATCATGGCAAAAATGACGAAGATAGATTCCCAACCATTTATTGACATGCTCTGTTTGGCCATCGGTTTGGGGATGATATGCTGTGCTAGGAGACAAAATTGTTCCCATAGAAGTGAATAAACTCCTCCAAAAACTTCCCATGAACTTAGTATCACGATCAGATACTATTTTCATGGCATAGCATGAAGCTTAAAAATGCATTCCATGAACTGTTCAGCCACTTGCTTTGCTGTAATTTGAGTCTGGGTAGGGATGAAATGAGCTGATTTAGTCAACCGGTCCACCACCACATAAATGCTATTCCACCCATACTTTGTTGTAGGTAATCCTACAATAAAAGCCATTGGAATATTAGTCCACTTGCCTTGAGGAATAGGAAATGACTGAAGTAAACCACCAGGTAGAAGAGAGGAGTCTTTATTTTGTTGATACAGAAGACATTGCATAACATAATCCTTAGCATCCCTCCAAATGCTCTTCAGAAACTCTTATGGATATTGTCAAATGTTTTGAACAACACATGGTGTCCTGCTAAAGGTGAAGAGTGCATCTCATGCAAGATACAATCTTTAAAAGAAGATTATGGTGTCAAAAATACTCTACCACGATACCATAAAAGACTGTTGTGCCATTTGAAACTTGTATACTCTTCTCCTTTGCCTTGCTGAAATTCCTTCATCATCTTTGATGCTTGCTCATCAAGCAAATACTCCTCTTGAATGTCATGGATCCAATCCTTATGCACGGTTGAAATGGTAGAGATGGAACATGCCCACATTCTTGATAGGGCATCCGTCACCACATGATCTTTTCCAGCCATATAAGATATCTCGTAGGGCAGGATCAAGACCAAAAATGTATTTATTCAGCTTAGCAAAATCTGAAATGCCTTTAACATACATGGAAAGATTCAAGTAAGTGTTGGAATAGTCTCTAACAGACATTCCTCTTTGAGTGCATGCATACCATCTTCTTTGAAGTCTTTCTTTTTCCAAAGGAGCCACAAAGACATCAATCATTGCTTGCTTGAACTCCTCCCAAGAGTCAAAGTTTTGCCCAATCTTGTGCATGTAATGCCACCAAGTATAGGTGTAACCTTCAAGATGAAGCGAAATAAATCTTGGCTTCTTCACTTCTAGGATAAAGGGTGAAGTATAACTCAAGCTTATTGATCCACTCCTCCCATTCCGAAGGTGAAGCATTATCTCCTTTGAAATTAGTGATATTGATCTTTTTCTTATATTCTTTTTCATTGTAAGATGGATGCCCATGAGAATGTTGTCTCCATGAATCTTTGTTCCATGAATTTTGCCTAAAAGTAGGTGGCCTAAAACCATGAGATGAAGGTTTTCCATTTGAAACATGCTCTTGGTTCGGGATGTCATGAGCTAATCTTCGCTCATCATGCCTTACACCTTCATGAACTTGATTGTTGACTGCATTTCCTTTTTGTGCATTGGAGGGCTTATGATAAAAATTCTTGTAGAAGGGATCACATCCATAATAATCATTATCCCATCGAGTGTTTTCTTACTCCCCCTCATGTCTATGATTATCTTTTGGGCTGCTAAACTGAGGCCTTGGGGTATGAATGCCATGAATTTGTGAAGGATGATGGTTGCCCCTCAGTCTACATGGTTCTCCCCTTTCAAAAGTGTGCATAACTGGCTGAGACTTCTCTTTGCTTGGATGGGAAGGATTACCAACAAAGGAAATTGCATGGGAGTCTTCAATAGTTTGAGGTTCTCTTTGTGGCTTGCTTCCAATTTCCTTTATGGCATAGATGAGCTCTTGGAATAAAGATTTGTTGCTTTGCTGCAAATCACAGATTCCTTGGTTTACTTGTGCCATCCCTTGCAACAAACCTTGATTCATATGTGTTAAGAATTCATTCAAAACCTTCAAATCCTTAGAAAGGCCTTCATTGACATGTCCCAACTCTTTTGACAATAAGAGATAATCATTCCCTGCATGCTCTTCATGTATGTCATGCTGTCCTTGATGTGTGCTATAAGCAATCTCAATGCTTAATTATTCATCTATTTGATCAAAATTATGGGCTTCAGTTGTGTAATTTTAATCCTCTTGGAAGTCTCTGACACGATCATTCAATGCCTCAGTTATGGGATCTTTCTTCTTATTCATGGCCCATTAGGAAACAGTGATGTAGTAGTAGACAGTTTGTCACTTAATCCCCTGTTTCTCTCAGAATATAGCACCAATCCCAATGCTTAATAGCTCTATGGAAAGCTTATTATATGGGATATACTAGATTTCAAAAGATATGGACTTGGGTTGGATACTTTAGGTGGAACAATGTCAAACAGTGTCCCCCTGTATGCTGTCTAGGTGCCTGTCTCAACATACCTAGTGTCAAAAAATCAGCAATAACTTGAGCTCCCGATGTCGGATCACCAAAATTTTTGATTCAAATCAAAGCTTAGGATCCCATATTAAAATGGAGCTATCAATTTCCTAATTTGGATTAGGAGAGAATTCGATGTGATTGAATCTTCAGATCTAAACAGGAAATTCCTTCACCCTGTCCACCACCTGTAAGTACCTTGTTTGGCCCTCTAGGAAGACCATGGGTAGAAGAAACCATTGTAAACCACTATAGTGACTAGGAGAGGGTTATGGGGCACCTTTAGGGCTCGAGAATAACCTGTAGATTGGTATATACATGCTATTTTATCTGTAAAAACTCTGCCCAACACCTATCGGTACCCTGAAAATAGGAGATGCCCTGCACCTCTTCCAATAGTTTTTCAACCACTTATGGAACCCTGAATATGGCTCATTAATGCTGTACTAGTACCAAACTCTGATAATGGGGAATGTACCTGCACCTAAATTTGAGAATTGCATGGGCTCCTAGATAAGAGGGGTGTACAAAGTTCCACCTCAAGCCGAGTTGTGCAACCCTTCAGGGACTTAATTGGGAAGGGAGGGTCACCTCTCTTTTGTCTTCCCGACTCGCCTGGTATCCGCTTTTCCTCATGGGAACCAACATGGCAAGTACATTCTAATGGTTAATCAAACAAGGATGATATGCATTGATTGAAAAAGCCTTTAAAGTCTTTAATGAAATGCAAGTGGGTATTAAAAAATGACTGAATTGAAAGGGCTATGGATAGGGCATTACCCTTTTGCAATGACTCACTGCTTTTACAATGTTCCCACTTACTATTTTCAACATTATTTCAGTCCTATAGCATCAATGTTCAATCATCCAACAAAAATCCAAGTCAAATACGCAGCGAATAGCATTTATGCAATCAATTGAGCTTCAACATTTGAATGGGCAGGAAAGAAACTCATTAAGCAATCATAATCAGTCCTGGGCTGAATTCTACATGCCCTTCAATAGGAATTAAGAGGTTGTATTCCACTCAATCTCTCTTATGAACAAATGGACTGATTCAACAATTGGATGAAAAGAGAGATTAAGTTGAAAGCAATAGAATTACCTCTTCAATGTTGATGGAAAGTAGTAGATGAATCCAATTCAATCAATATTTAGCATAAACCACCATCAATAGACCAAGATTTCAGATCATAAGACCAACTTCAAGAAAGCTTTGTCCAATATGATTACTCCCATGTAATCTTCAGCTCTCGATCAATAAGATTGCTCCAATGCAATCAAAAGAAGTCAATGATTTGATAGAAGTCCACAATAACTTGTTGGAGAAGATCCTTTGAGCTTTGATGCATGTAAATTCTCATTAGAATCATGGATTCCATGAATTTTCAGACATTGCCATGTTCAAGAGGCTGAAAATGTCAAACTTGAAGAATTTCTTCAATGTAAGCCAAACCTTTGAAGAATACCTTCAATTGAACCTCCCCGGGGTTGTAGACAACAAAAGCCCCATGGATTGAAGTCGCAATGAAGCAAGGTTTGATGAAGATTGATGGCTGCTGTGTTTTCCCCAATCTGAGATGAAGAAAATGCTTCAATCTTGCTTGGAAGCTCAAATATTTGCTCAATGTCAGTCCAATGCTTGATGTAGTTGCTTGCTCTTGCTATTAGGAAGCTAGTAGGAGCCAAGAAGAGGCCAAATCTTCAAGAAATTGGAGGATTCTTCATGCTGTTCACTTTCAGCCATAGCTAGGGTTATGAAGGAAACTTTAGGGCTGAAGGAGAGTGGAAGATCAAGCAATAGAGTATAGGTACTTCATGTCAGGGATGCCAATGATCCAACAAATGAAGGAGAAGCTCAGTGATGAAGGAGATTGCTGAATAACA